>NC_047156.1:2081663-2239163 GCF_009819705.1 Hippoglossus hippoglossus | reverse complement strand
CTTGGCAGGCCCCCACTTGTTTTAAAAATGAGTCTCGCTCCAACGTATCCTGCTGCTCGAGTACAACACCTGCAAATTAAAGAGGAAACTAAAGTCGACAGCTTTAAACTAAAAGAGAACAAATTAAATCCAGACACAAACAATCTGCTTTTTATTATCGTGGATATAGAACAACGCTAAACACTGAGAAGTGTTCCTGGCTGTTTGATTTATATCGGAGGAACATCTGGACGTGTTCGACCAGCCAGCGTCCAGATGTTCAGAGCGAACGTAACGCTCCTCTTGAAGAGTTGTAGGAAAAGTGTCAGTGTTGAGGTTTTTAATGAAGACGTGAGTTGAGGCTGATTCCTTCATGGCTGAAACCAAAACTGGACAGGAAGTGCAGAGCGGTGTGCATGACAGCTGGCTCCTCCATGTTAGTGGATGGGACATGACCCAAAGTAGATGTCATGTTTTCTCAAAGATGGTTTAGTTCTGATGATCATCTCCACTAAACGACCACTATGACTCAAACTGTGGCTCTAAATCACATCAGTGCAAGATGGCAGCCGCTGGATTTTGGCTTCATTTCTGCACAGTGGGAGGAAACAACTCTGCAACTGATGAACTAAGATTTTCCAATTAGGACGCCAATGAATGTATATTTGCGTCAAACCCTTCTAACCCCATCTGTGTTAACCAGCTTTAAAATGTGCATCAGACCTTAATGTGCTCAAGGCCCCGTGTCCCAGTTTCAGAGATTGTTTATGAATTCTATTTTCCACCCGTGATATAAGATCCTGGGAGATGCACAATTCACAGCAGCTTCTTTTCATGGCTCTGTGTAAACTGCAGCTCCCGACAAGTGGGAGCAGAAGCTCGGACGGCAGCAGCAGCAGCATCGTGGCTTCCTCTGACACACTCCTCATCAAACCCACTCCTCACACTCATATCTGACAGAGTTTTCATCCAGCCCACACCTCTGCTGACCTTCTCCTGAGCCGCTCGCCTGTGCACGGATACCTGACTTCTGGGCGATGCCTCCCTCCAGCGCCTCAGGCTGTGTTTTTCAGGTTTGCTCCGCGGGCTCGTGTCGGGGTGACGTCTTCATGCAGGAGTCGGGAGAAGTGACAGACTCGACAGAGCTTTCATAGCCGGGCGGTGATGCTACTGTTATTTCTCCCACTTCTTTTTCTCCCCCCCCCCCAGGCAACTGTCACGGTGAGCGGGAGGAATCCTGTGTGTTTCATACCGGTGGAGTGAATCTGTCAAGTCTGCGCAGCTTCATGCAGACTTCCACTGCACAGCAGAACTTTTCCACTCAGGTGTCTCATTACCACCGACCCACACACACACACACACACACACACACACACACACACACACACACACACACACACACACACACACACAGACCCACACACACTCTACTGTGATGGCAAATGATTCCTCATTTCCTCTGTATTAACAAAGTAGGAGCCGGTATTTGAACTCATTAAATGAACAGGAATAAACTCCAGATTATCTTCTACGCTGCTGGTTCCCGTTTTAGTTTGGAACCGTTTCAGTCTGGACGAGCAGAAACAGACGATGTTTGGAAACGATGACGTCGAAGAAAACCATCGTCAGCCTCAGCTACCAGAGAGGAACTCAACATGGAGGATCAATGACAAGTCTCTGCTAACAGCTGTTGTGAAGTTAAAGTCTGTGTTTTATAGAATCGATGTCGTATTAGAATAACAAGTGATAGTGTAATGATTTTTAAGTTCCCTCCATTCGGCCTGAAGAACTGGAAATGAGAATCCTTGAGTGAAAGTGAACAGCACATGAGAACTCAGTGTTGTTTCCATGCTGAGCGCCGGTCTCATCCAATTAGAAACAGGAGATTAGGCCTTTTTATTTTTCCTCTTCCCAGTCAGGAGCCTTTTCATTTCCATGCTGGAATATTGCTGATGTTGCATTTGCGGCTGGATCTGATAATCACATCCCCCAGGACTTCATCTCCTCCGGCCTCTCGTCTCCCACTCACCCACCATCCTCCTCTCTCTTGCCCTTTCCTCCCTCTTTCCTCACCCCAGCTCTTCCTCCTGTTTTTACCTCCTCCTCCCTTTCCTCCTCCACTGCCAAAGAAATAGATAAAACAAAGCTGAGCTCTCATTAATGCAGCTGATTGATGGACAGGCACCGATCCAATGAAGCGTTGCCCTTCAATTAGGCCTCCGCGGTCACCTGGCAACAGTGTTAACGACGTGTACCCTTCAATTAAGCCTCAGTGGTTACTCAGCAGAAGCGTGAGCCAATGAGGTGTGAGCGAAGGTTGACACTTGGTCGTTACTGCTGCTGCCTTCAAGGCCTCGCCGGCTTTTAATCCCTCCGCCGCTGTTTAGAGCTGCAGATGTGTGTGTGTGTGTGTGTGTGTGTGTGTGTGTGTGTCTGTGTGTGTGTGTGAGGTTTTACAATGACTCCGACGTTACGAGAAGCTCTGAGACTTGTTTACGAGCTGTTCACGATAACTCACCCCAACAATATACTGCCGGCGCAGCGGTTCGCCTTTTATGATGAGCTCATGCGTACAAGAGCTTTATTGCTCGCAGAGACAAAGCGTAAAAAGCTGTTTGATGCTCACGCCACACTCGGAAGGCAGCGCGCTAAAGGATGGATCTGAGAATCTGTGGAGATGCATCCCCTCTATTAAAAGGGAGAGGAGGGGAGGTGGGGGGGAAGACGTGAGAGGAAGAGGGGGGAGGGCCAGCAGAGAGGATAATGACACAGTGAAGGAGGGAATTAGAGAAAGAGAGTTTCCAGCTATGCAGTCGACTAATGAGAGAGTGAGATGGAGCCCGGAGGTGAGAGTTCTCCTCAGAGGCCGTGGGGCTGCACAGGCTCACACATCTGACCCTGGATCAGCTGCACCGCTGAGGACAAACTGCTTTATTATTCTCCCCCCCCCGTTGCTCTGGAGTCCCCCCCCAGAGGTTCATCCATCTAATGAATCCACAAATCTGCCTCTGTCTGTCTGTGACTCGTTAAGGTCCCAGAGAAGTGCAGCGTCCGGTTTGGTCACATGACACGTTCCATAGTGACGAACCCTCAGATGGACAACAGCGTGCAGACCACGTCCTCTAGTGTCAATAACATCTAATATTATAATAAATTCAATTAAACAATAATATCTGTCCCGTCAGGTCATTTTGATAATCTGATTATTTTTTATTTCACCAAATCAAACTGCCAAAGAAATTCAATATTTATAGAATCACTTCCTCTTTAGTAATTTTCTTACAGAGTAAAAAGCACAACGTTGATTATGTTGCTTTATATTGAGCTGAATTAATGAGCTTTAATATAAAAACAGTTCTGAATCTGGGTCTTAAGTGTTGAAGCAGTTCAGTAAATCATTCAAACTCATATATGAACCACACACGTGAACAGTATTAATGAAAACTCAGCTTCATCTTACGGCTTCATTTAGCAAATCTTAAAGTTTTCTGACTTCTGACAGACAGTTCACACGTCCAGCACACACGTCGTCCATCTTTATTTACACTAAATAAACAGTCACACAGAGGAAAGTTTCGTCCTTTATGGGTTTTTATTGTCCGTACTTATAAATATCCAGTTTAAATACACTCATAAAATATTTCAGACATTTTCATGACTCGATATATTAACAGCTTCCCAACAATTGAGATACTTTTAAAACGTCAGGATCTAGAAACCTGAGCCACAACGAGAACAGAGGAGCAACAGAAGGTTCGATGCTACACGGTAGCCGATAGAAGACACGCGTTCAAATCCCTGCTTCATCATCACTGTGGAACCGCCGCCTCCGCCTGAGTACGTGTTGAAAACATTACAGTCGGATTAATAATGAATAGATTCGTCCTGCTCTGAATTATTGATGGAGATTGTTGACGGGGGGGTTTTGAATAAGCGGGAAATTGATTTCACTGCAGATCTATTGAATAAAGCTTAGATCTGCAAAACGTGGAGCAAATCATTCAGCTGTCGAATCAGCAGAAGTTAAATTCACATCCACACACGTTCAAGTACAAACTTCAGTTACTGGATGTTTGTGTCCTCGTGAAATCATTTGTGATAAGAATCGTTGAACCTTGAAAATCCACATGTATTTTTTACAAGGATTTCTCAAACAAAATACATTTTTAAAACCAATAACCGTCCCATTATGTGTTCAGTGTTAAGGGAAATATTAAATTCTGTAAGTCTGACGCACTTACATGTCTGTTATTGAGTGATTACTTGTCCTCCTGTGAAAAGTTATCCTGTGATTAATTTAATGAGGACAAGAGATCAAGTTACTCCGATTGTGTCCACGGGTTTGTCCCGAATATCAATGTCCTGTTGTTTCACTGCATGGACACAAAACATCCCAAAATAAATCATATTTTAGATAAACATAATAAACATCAGAAGAAATGCAGAAGATTCAATTCATCTGCTGTTGTCCCCCCCCCCCCGACACCTGAAAGGGGAACATGCTTAAAAATAAAAACAATAATAAATAATGTAAATATAGATAAACTTAAACACAGGTCCGACAGGTTTGATAACAATGTTTTTAAATATATGAATCAGACGATATATTAGCATCGTAAATATTCAACTACTTAATATTAGCGATTCAAAGGTCCAGATCGGTCGAGCTCTTATTCTCCGTTAGCGTGGATGTTTGAATTATTCCCATGATTCACTGTAGATTTGATATTTATCCAGAAATTCCACTTTATTACCTGCTGACTATTATTTGCAATTATTTAAATTACTACCTGGTGAATACTCATGATTCAGAGGAAACAAATAGGGCTCACATGCACACGCACACAATTTTACTGCCAGATACCGTCCATCTGTCACGATGATATAACGTCCATCTGCTCAATCAATTCCTTTTATGCTTCTCCTCATATTAATCTGCACATTCATGCGGCTCACAGAAGAGGCTCCACTGTATCGCAGCTGTGTGGGCGGAGGCTGCGACCACCACTGGGTTCAGTACCAGAGGTCGAATAATAAAACCGTCTTTCAGAGAACTGGGGCGAAACGGGCCGAACCGGCACGTCCTCCTGAAGTGAGACGGTTTCTGGGAAATCTGATCTCAAACTGGTTCTGTCCTCAACAATCGAAATGATTCAGAAAATTTGGAGCCTGGGGGGAAGCCTTGAAGAGTTTCACTCGCTGAGCAAAGCAGCAGGAGATTCATTGTAAAGCTTCAAGCATCATTTGATTTGTTCAGTCAGTTTGTCCGTGTTTCTGTCAGTTGTGATACGAGTGGAGCTCGGCTGTAAAACTCAAGTAAACAAAGATTAAGATGAGCTGCTGCATTTTCCTGTAAACAAACTGAATCAAACTGAGTTTCTCACTAAGATTCATTGTTTCCTTGAGGTTTATGAAAGTTATTTCTTTACGACCATCTGGCGACCACCAGAAATTATTCTCTTGCGACCCTGAACTATTAATTCTGGTAATTAACGGGGTTTCATTTCATAATTCCGTAGAGAGGAGTTTACATTTTATGATTGTACACGTACAACATGAACTGAAACAGAACTCGTTGAAAATGAGTTTGGTAAATACACACAAAATTTCTATAAATAACCAGAAAGTTTGGTTTGGGACTGGTTCATAATCTTTCTTTGAAACGTACGATATATAACTTTGGCCACAAGGGGTCTCTCAGTCAAAACAATTAACAGACATCGTAAAGCAGCGAGGAATTATGGGAATTGTTGTCTTCAGGACCATTGCCGATGAAAATCTACCTGACGAGGTCACGTGTTAAAGATTTATTCACGTTACGTAGCAAACGGCGACAGATAATTGTGATAAATCATGAGTTACCAACACAAACAGCCGACTGGCTAACTGGCTAACAGGCTAACAGGCTAACTGGTTAACAGGCTAACTGGTTTACAGGCTAACTGGTTAACAGGCTAACAGTTAGTTTCTCCTTTGTCAAACTTGAACAACAGAGACACAAGTAAAGAGGTTAAAACACAATTAAAGACCAAACGTCCTGTAACCTTGAGTAAAACTGGGGATTTCTCCGGGTTTGAAACTTGTCAGAAACATTTTGGATGATGTAAGAACCCAAGTCAACAGAATATATAACATCTATTTGTTTTTAGACGTTTTAATAAAAATTTGTTTCATAATATCTTTGGGACTTTGAACTCTAAAATTCTAAAATCACGTTCACTCTGCTGCTCAGGTTCGATTAAGATCTATCATCATTATTGCTGCTGCATCAGCCACAGACGTGTTCTGTGCTGGTGTTGTACGAGCGGACAGGAAGTCCACAGCCTCCCGCTGCGTCTCTGAACCCACAGATATAACAGCGTCAGAGGGGAAATCCTCCGTCCTGAGGAGAATCCACCAGCTCCCCCGCTCCGAGTCGAGTCGTCTGTGACGCTGAAACTGAAAAACCTGTCGCAGAGCTTGGATCGTAAAGTTGTTAGATTTATCAGGAACCGTACGTTTCTCCCGCTCAACACAAAGATATTAAAACCCACGCTCGCTCAATTTGTTTTGGTGATTGTGCGATGAGACTGGCCCCCCCCCCCCGTCTCACGTTCCAGACAGGGGCCGAAAAGACCCCACAGGCCGGCTCCTGTCCCCTGGACCCAGAGACTCTCAGGTCACTGGTATAAAACGGTTATTGACTCACTGATGTTCTGCGTCTGATTGAAGCAAATCCTGTTCGTCCGTCTCTAACTGGACTCGTGAACCAGAACTCCGTGATGGATCCATCTCAGATCTGGGTCAGTTTGTTTTTTTTGGTTTGAAGCCGTTGAGTTCTCCTCTTGAACGTCCATGACAGCGGAGGCCTTCCTGCAGCCGCGTGGCGTCCCCTGCGTGGCGTCCCCTGCGTGGCGTCCCCTGCGTGGCGTCCCCTGCGTGGCGTCCCCTGCGCTCACTGCGGCAGGACGGTCAGTATGTTCGTGATGGTCCATTTCTGAGCGCTGCAGTCCTGGATGGCGAGCTGGAAGCCGAACTCCGACTGTTTGCTCTCCACCAGCTCCAGACAGCGCTGAGACTCGCTGTTCTGGATGGAGCCGCCCTGAAGGAGAAGAGGGAACCATGAGGGACACAGACATGAACACCTCAAGGCTCATTCAGGGACAACGTTAGATTTCTATCAGGAAACGGACGGAAGCTTCTGTTCGTACTCTGCATTCGTTTTGTCTGAAACGAAGCAGTACCACCGCAATTTGTCGGGGGGGGGCACTGTAGCCGATAGCTAAAGTGAGACGAATGTCCTCTTAACATGTCGGATTGTTTTCGGCACGATCCGTGAACTATCCCCTGAACCATGTTAAAGAAAGTGAATCGTGGATCCACACAAAAAAATGTATTGGTTCCTCCTTGGGTCATTTCTTACCCCCCCCCCCCCACAAAACTTCATGGAGATGTGTTGATTAGTTTTTACATAATCCTGCTAAGAAACAAACAAACACATGCAGATGAAAACATCACCTCTAATTACCACGTCATTTTAATCCTGTTCCCCTGTTGCAATTCAATGTTTGATGTTTATTATTCACTGGAGAGTTGTGTGTGTGTGTGTGTGTGTGTGTGTGTGTGTGTGTGTGTGTGTGTGTATGTGTGTGTGTGTGTGTGAGTCTCTCTAACAAGAGGCTGACACCTAAACTAGGTCCTTAGTAACATTGAAAGAGCAGTAATATGTTGTAATGAGCCCGAGCCCTGAAGACGAGGTGACTGAAGCAGTTTGTGTCAAACTGGTGGTGAGGCTGCTTTGTTTTAAAATCAATACGCTTTACTTCTCCCACAATAACACGCACACACACACGCACACACGCCAGCCACCAGGGGGCGATCAAGATGCTTTGGCCTACAACTCTCTGAACCTCTGAATCCATCCTGTATTTTCAAACCTGAGTAAATTCAGAGACTAAAAAAACAAACAATCGGACGCCTTTCATTTTTTCTCCATTCTGATGTTTGATGTGAAATTAACTGAAGCTCCTGCACGAGAGTGTCAGGAAGTGTTCCTAACAAATTGAGTGTGTACACCTACACACACACAAACACACACTAACAGAGTGTGTGTGTAGAGAATCTGTCACATATTGGATTTGCTGCAGTTAACCTCTATCGACATTGATCCTGGACCAATCAGTGAAATGCAGAGGAAGGAGCTGAGCTATATCTTATTTATAAAGATCAACACGATTCAGTTCCACCTCGTCTACAGAGGCCAGGTCTTTATACATATATAAATATATATATAGGTCTTTATAAAGCACCTTCATGTGCGGCAGACACAATGTGATGATTCTCAAAAATCCATTCAGCAACTAAATGATCCTTCAGAGACGAATGAAAGAGAATAAATCATTTTCTAATTAACGTTCTAATGATTAAAATGAACTGTTTATTGTCCCTGAATATCGAGCGTGTTGTGCTCTGGTACCTTTTTTCATGATGATTGCAGTTGTTTGCAACATTTGTATTTTTGTCAGAATTTAATTATAGTGAATACAGGGATTCTAAGATGCCTCAGTCGGGAAGGAGCCGCTTCTCTTTTCTAAATGATTGTTTCTTGGCCCACGTCTCATCCCTCAAACCAGTTTGGGGGAAACCAATCCGGTATTTGTTCAAACCAACAAACGTGACGTCCATGGAGAAGCTGCTGGATGTATAAATTAATCTGTTCTGTTCTGGTTCATTAGCTCCTAACGGTGAAAACACTCGATTAAAACAGGTTTAGAGAACATTTAGAATCGTTTTTTTTAAAATCCAAGCTGGTATGATAATTTACCTTTTACAGTTTTTCTTACTTCACTGTATAAAAAGCCCGGATCCTGTATTTTTCAGCGCCTGTAAATGGGACGTTGGCTCAGGAGGCGGTGAAGCACTCTGGTGGTTCTTACTGTACACGCTGCAGCAGAGGTAGATCCATTAAAGTAATCAGGATGGGTTTTTTTGCCTCCTACAGTAAAGAGTCAATTGGTTTTCTGTAAGTGTGTGACCTCCAGAGCGACTTCCTGCAAGTGCACTTTAAAGTTTCTGCAGCCGCCTCTCGGTTTTCCTGAGGAGCTCGGATCAGACCGAGCGCTCGGAAGCTGAGTTAAGAGCAAATAAAAACACACATTTTCCCTCCATCAATCCTCCATACACACATTTTCACACAACCCCTCCATCGAGAGAGGGCGGTCTCAACGCTGTGCACGAACCCACGTCCGCAAACGCAGACAAATATTTGGCATCAGTCCAGCGCCTCGTCCCGGATGCAGCAGCGGGTCGGCCCGTCATTCTGCAGAGTGCAGAGTTGGACCGCACTATCGATTCCCTGCTATTAGGGCGGGAACACTAATCAGTCGCTCAGACAGCCAGTCGGCCGGTTGGCCGGCGAGCCCGGCAATCTGTCAGCCGGATGCTCCATCATCGAGTCGTTCACCTCTGAGGATGTGGTGAGTAAGAGCACCGCGTGTGAAGAGAGGGGAGAAGAGGAGCTCGGGCAAAATGTACCAACGTCTGTACCAGATTAGATTTTCATGTTGAATTTGATCTTTAGAGAAGCGGCTCCTTCCCAACTGAGGCATCATAGAATAATTAAGATTTATATTTGTATTTTTAAGCACAGGACATCGTTTTCTATTTTACAGTATTAACTTTATAAAATCACCTCAATGCGCTGAACACTTGACTGTTAACCCCTCTGTGTGTATTCCAGGCTAATGGGACGGACGTCTTGAACTTCAAAGATTTGACACAGCAGCTATAAAAGTATTTATATGAATAAATTGTGTGTCAAAGTGGTTGTTGTTGTTGTTGTAGTGAGATAAATAGTTTGTCTATTCCTCTTGTGTTGTGAAGTGAATCTAATCACTGGTGGAGATGAGCCCAGCGTTTACCAAGTAAAACATGTTATTGGGAAGAAGTGAAGAAACGTCCGTGTAAGAAAATCCAACTTTATCAAGTAAATTGTACGAGTAAATAAGACCTGTCCTATCCCGTCCTCCTCGTCTGTCTTCCTCTGCACTGACGGCTGCTCCCTCAGGGACAACGTCACTTCAATAAAAGATCCTCTCATCAATAATTCACTGGTACTGACTGAACACTTCACATGAAACGCTGCCTCCCTCCGTCTCTCGGCCTGGAATCCCTCTCTCTCCTTTCTCTTATTCTCTCGCTCTGTCCGTCCACCTGCTCTCCTCTCTTTCTTCTGTTCCTTCCTTCTCACTGTGTCTTTACTCCGTCTTTCTACTGTTTATCTACCAGTTTGTTTATTCTTCCTGCTTCCTGTCCATGGAGCTGCACTTTTAATCCAGTTTAACCTGAGGAAGGTGATCAAACTTTAAACTATTACCTTCCCTCTTGAATCCTTCATGCAGCTGAGATTTATTCTGCGTTCTGAAGAAAAGCCTTTAAATTCAGTCTCAGGCCTTATTTGACTCCTCTAACAAACTTTCTCACAAAGGAGCTGGACTTTTACTTCTTTCTTACTAGATTGGGCCTAATGGGCTTCATCTCTTTGACTTCTGACACGAGTTAGATGGGAGATTTCTGACTCTGGCCAACGCTAATTAGAAGCGGATTCCCCTGCCAGTGTGCCCAGTAGCCAAGACAGGGAGGAAACTGGAGCGCTGGAGTGTGGTGAGGTATCATTCTCTGAGGGAGAGGACGGGCGTGAAAGATATTTAAATAAGCCTCTTATACAATCTGATGTCTGGGACAAAAAACTGCTCACACACAGACACACACAGACACACACACACCGCCGGGGGCATGAATACAGTAACGTCATCTTTATACTAATTATCCGACTCCCTCCGCTTATCTGTCACATTTTGAAGACAACATTAAAAGTGTGAAGATTAAAAACGAGACAGAGGGTTGTTAAAAGTCAGAAGCTGAGGATGTGTGAAAGCTCATTATCCAACAGCAGAGGATGTGCTTTTAAAACGCCCGTCGCATGAAATAATAAAAGTTTGATCCAAACCAGAAAAGGTGCAGCGTACAGTCGAGGAGAAGAGAGACGAATCCTGCTCAATTATTTAAAAAGAGAGCACCATCAAATCACGGAGCGTCGGTCCGGCAGACAAGTTAAAAACAGCAGGAAGTTCCAGCGAGAAGAAAGAGAGCAGACATCTTGTTCTGCTGCTTTACCTGAGTGAGCGTCCAGGTGAGCTTCATGTGCTTGGTCGCTGCGTAGCTGCACTCCAGGAGCCGGGGCCGGCTGTTCACGTCCACCACGCACTTGTTGTCGTCGTCGTCGATGGTCGGACTCAGGACCCCCAGGTGGAGCTGCTGGGAGCTGGTGTAGTACACGTTCTGCTGGGAGACAGCAGATGTGGGGGGGGGGTCAGTAGAGAGGACTCGGCACAAACTGGGTTAATGATGCTGAATCTGTCTTTGTGAGGATTTCTTTCTTTTTATCTCCTACATATTTGCAAATTAATTTGACAAAAGTGACACAGAGACATCGGACCAGCAGCTTTACCAGAGTTATGGACGTAAACTAAACGTATCGTGACGAAACACTTGTTCGGTCGCAGGAAGATAAGAAAGTTAACGTCTAAACTTGTGATTTTAGTAAGAAACAGCTTGTTCCTTGTTACCAGCTTTGTTGATAATGCTGATTTAGTTGCTTGCTGTTTTAAATTGTGTCTGCTTCAGGTGAAAATAGTCGCTATAGGTTCTTTTACCTGATCTTTAGCCGTTCTAACCAGGAATAGTTAGTTCATATTGACTTTATTTCATATACATCAGAGTCCACCTGCAGCCATGTGGGTCTCAAGAGATTAAAAAACAGAAAGTATGAAGTTAAACTAGTTCATTTTTGGGTCATTGAAAGTGCTGATTACTGTTATGAATAGTGAAACAGTAACAGACCAAGAACAGACCCCTGAGGCACCTCAACGCCAACGGCATGGCTGCTTGATTTATCACCATCTTTTTTTTTTTTAACTGTGTTTTGAATATTATCTTCATGAGGAGAACTTTTATACAAAATAAAACACGTCTGCATTTTAAATAATGCAAGTTTGACAATGCCACGCTGTTTTTGTTTTTCATTGCGTGTACTTTCCTTCACCTCACTTGGAAAATCGACCGCGTCCCTAAACAACACTCTCATGTATAATGTGAGGAATAAACAAGCCACCTGTAACGGATCTAATTATACAGAGGAGGAGGGGGAACTCAGGAGATACAGCAGGAGAGAAGGGTCAGGTGGATCCTGGCTAAATATGAACTGAGTACATTTTGCATACCTGAAACAAACAAACTAAAAACAAACCAAACACCAGGACGTGGTAATGAATGCACACGTTGGCCCAGTTTCGACGCTGAAAACGTGAAAAAAAAAGAGGAAAAGATGAGACGGAAAAATCCCAGAGAATCTGACACGAGTGAAGCAAATGAGAAGGATCAAGGTCGACGTGAAATCCAAACAAGCAAGTTGAGATCAAGGAGCAACAGCGGCGGCGTCGCTCAGAGCAGACGGACACGGCGGTGGCGGCGGCGGCGGCGTGCTCTGACTCTGCGAGCGTGTGCGAGGAGCTAACTGGTGACAACAGTGACCGCTTTGCAGGAACAGGACTTTTCCAGATCGGAGGCAGTTTCCTGCTGTGAAGCAGCCACAAGGCGTTTGAGTTTAAAAACACCTCGACTCACACACGACACCACTGACCAGTGTGTGTACGTGTGCGAGCACTTGCTGAGCGAGGGATCAGTTTCTCTGTGCACGAGCGATTAAACTGTGGATAGATTGATGCTCGGCTCCCGACAGAGGTCTTAATGTTTTCTCTTCTCCCGTCACGGCTCCTTAAAAGCTTTAATGGGAGGATTAGCACGGTGCGATGCCAGATAACAAACTCCTCACACATGTTCACATTAACAAGTGTGGACAGGAGAGAGCCTCCGAGCTGGGGGGGGGGGGGTCAACCATCAGCAGGTGAGAATTTGGAAACGTCTCGCAGTGAAGCGAATTAAAGTAAAGGTGGTGCAGAGATAAACGCTGTACCACCGTGCCACATGAGCTGCAGGAGTACCTCGGGACCAGGCGGGTCGGTACGGAGCTGTACCGGATCATAGTGGTGAAGGAGGAGCTGAGCTTTTCGGTTTACTGGTCGATCTACGCTCCGACCATCACTTCCTGTCACAAGCTGGTGACAGAAAAAACGAGGTCGCCGACACAAGCGGCTGAAGTTAGTTTTCTCTGTCGTGTGTCTGAGCCCCAACCCGGGGTCAGGAGGTCGGACATGGAGGGAGCTCAGAGTGAAACCTCTGCTCCTTCATGTTAAAAGGAACCAGCAGAATCCTCCTGGGTTCTTCCACTGGAGGTTCACCAGACACGCCGGGGGGTAGAGACCCAGAACCCACTGGAGGTTCACCAGACACGCCGGGGGGTAGAGACCCAGAACCCACTGGAGGGACTACATCTCCCATCAGGCCTTGCACCGCCTCAGGCTCCCCCAGGAGGAGCTGGTATTACTCTGCTTCAGCAGAATAAATTGGATGGATGATCATATATTTATCGGACAACTGGTTTTAATGGGGTGATTGTTTTTAATATTGTCTTTTATGTTATCTCTCTTATTTTAGTTCCGCTCTGCACTTTGTAAAACACTTTGTAAACTCGTTCAGATAAAGTTTTATTATTATTTTGTGCAACAAGAGTCTGGGCAAGTTCCCCAGCCAATAGAAGATGTTGCCAGATGTTGTGTTGACAAATGAAATGTGTGTTAGCTTTACTTCTTTAAGACTCTTATACTTTAAACTGGTTCATGCACACCCGCTCTCCAGGGCTGTATTCACACACTCAGCTAACAACAAAGTATATATACCAAAACAGAAAGGTGCTATATAAAAAAAAAAAGTTGTTATTAATATTATAAGATACCGTTTGTTTATACAGGAAGTTTGAGAGTCGGCGACTGATGAATTAACACCAGCAAACGTGTTCTCACACACACACACACACACGAACACACACAATTTGTCAAAAGTTTTTAAAGTCTGCTAATTGGTTTGAGTTTCCTTTGTATCAAACCAACTCCCCGGTGAAATAACTCCATTTTAAATCATTAATTCACCACCAGTGTTCCAGAAAATTCTAAATTAACGTCTAAAGTCTCCAAAGTAAGTAAGAAAGTCACGGTTGGAGGGAAAGATCCCCCCCCCTCTCCCGAGTGTTGAGTCTGTGTTTCAAAGTTTAATGTTTGATTAAACTTGTTCTGCTTCCTGGTTTCTCTTGATCAAGGCCTGACGGGTTTTTTCCTCCTCAGCCTCTAACAAACATTAAATTGTGCTACAAGATTTCCTGAAGGTACAAATTCAATATCCTGGCATTTCTTGTTTTGTAGACACACACACACACACAAACAAACTCACACACACACACAGACACACACGCAGGGACTCCAATGCACACATTTATATCGCAATATTAAACGATAATATTTAACAACATGTCAGCTCTAACTACTACAAATAGCCTCATAAAGCCGGACTCCTGAGAGCGTGTCCTCACAGAGGTAGAAGTAGGAGGTTGTCACGTCCCTGTAAACAGCCTCCGAGGTCTAATTCTCAGACTATTGATCCGGCCACAAACCAATCTTCTTAGCAAGGCTGCGGCAACATGGAGCCACAGATCAGACGTCTCCTTCCCGCTTCGTGTCCCACTGGAAACTCTCATTTACTCTGTGGAATAATTATTGTTTTCTGCAAACCCCAGCACCGGCTTGGAAATTAAATTTGGAAACTGCCAAAGTGAAGTTTGCTTTCTGCAGAGAACTTGGGAACTCCACACAGAACCCCCCCCCCCCCCCCGCCGCCGCCCAGCCGAACCGAAATTCAAACCAAGAACCTTCTTACTGTGAGAGGACATTGATATCCACTGTACCACTGTGCCGCTCGCAAAGTAACACAACTCGCTGGAAAACACTGGAAACACAGCGATGTCAGGTGTTTTAAAGGAAACACACACACACACACACACACACACACACACACACACACACACACACACACACACACACACACACACACACACACACACACACACACACACACACACAAAGTGAGACAACAGCCCCCCCCCCTAGTAAAGCAGATGTGAACTGGACATGAGGTCGATAGTTGTGGTCAATTACTGGCATAATATGTAGAGAAGAGCTTAACTGAACAATACACTGATGTCTGTCTGTCTGTCTGTCTGTCTGTCTGTGTCTCTCTCTCTCTCTCTCTCTCTCTCTCTCTCTCTCTCCCCCCCCCTCTCCTCCTCTCCCTGTCGTCTGTCTCACTCTCTCCGTCTCATCCAGGTCGAGGCTTGTCCTGTTTTAGCTCTGAAACCATCTTATATCAGAAGAGCTGCGTCAGAGTCTGAGTTTAAAAGGCTTTTAAACGCCCACCTGTGCAGACTGGTACCTTTATTATTCTGCATCTTTCTACTGTTGTTCTTTTCTATCGTTCTTTTCATCCCCGTCTCTTCTCCTGTTTTCATGTGCGATGTTCTCTTTTCATCCCGTCTCTCTTGCTATCTTTGCACGTATATTGTGCCGTCTTGTGGGTCTGGCCTTGAACGGCTCTAAACAAGTAAAGTGTATTATTCTTCTTATTTGCATCCTTCACTGCATAAAGCTTCCCTCCCTTCGTCTGGGGCGAGCGGCTGAAAGAGGAAAACACGGAACGCTGTGCATCGCTGACGCTCAACAGTTCATCAGGCATTCAGAGCCACATCCGTCCATTCTGTTGGATACACACAGGAACTGGGGGGGGGGGCTCGGAGGTAATCTGAGGGATCGGACGAATCAGAATAAAAGGATCTGAACGGGGAATAAGGAAAGACTGGGGGGAATAACATCACAAAAGACACTCCGCATGAATAAAGGATAGAGAATGAAAAGCGATAAAGGCGCGTTTGAGGACCAGAGGAATATCTGAGACTTTGATGTCGGCTCTGAAACGGTTCCCCGCTGCGTTCCGCTCGGCCTCCCGAAGGCTGCACGTCGCTGCATCATCTCTAACGCACGCGGCATCGCTCCGGAGTTCACCAGGAGGTCTGGGATCAGTCTGCACGTTCAGCGGATCGGTTGCTCTGTGTCAGTTTGTGCAGGTTCAGTCACCGAGGCCTGACATTTCATTAGGCTAATGCCGGGAATCAGCCGTTAATGTGTGAATGTGTGAGCGAGCAGAAGACTACAAATAATCCATTATATCCTAACGCACTCTAATCCCTCTGTGATTACTGCAGCAGGTACGGGGCAGATAATAACCGTTATGTGCCGTGTAAGGTATGCATGTGCAACTCTTATTCTATAAGCCCAAATATCTGGAGTCTCTAACGTGATTAGTCGCGCTCTGGGTAATGATGTTCTGCTCCTATCTTGACTCATCCTGGTAAAACCCCCAAATTCCTCTGTTATCTGGAGACGTGTTCCAGTGCACTGTGGGTAAATTACTGCTCGCTAGAAGTCAATTTCTCCTTTTCTGTTTTTAAGTGAGCCGGAGTTCATACATAAATATGAGCCCAATGTTCATTTGTCATTTGCTCTGCGTTTAATAGCTCAGAGTATCTCTCGTGCATTTTCATTCACGCCAGCTGGAGAAGCTCGTGTTCGGCTTTGAACTCGCTTTCGTCTTAATATGTGAATTTTAAGACCCAAACCATCAGATCTTTAACACATTAGTATCATAATAAATGAATAATAAAGCATAATTATGCGTCCCAGAGGAGGAGAACTGGCCGAGAGGCTTCACTTTGTTCAGTATTAATCAGATTCTTAATGTGAATACGCTGAATCTGTGGGTGAACAGAACAAAAGAGGTGGAACACTATCAGCACTAGTTAACGCTGTTAAAAGACCGAAAACACCTGCAGAAAGTTTCACTGTGTGTGTTTTGTGTGGAGAAATGTTCGACCTGCGTTGGTTGTCGTTATGAATCACGCTGGAAATAATTGTGAGATCAAAACCTTAATGAATTGCATCAAAGAAAAGTCGTATAATTTACTTTACAGCTCAAAAAACACATTTAAGTGTGAAGTTTCTCTCTTAATTGAATAAATAAATGAACATTTTATTTAATAATTGACGACAGAGCAGGAGATAAAATGTGCTGATGCTGCAGTGACGGACACGACCCACAGGGGGAGTCACGTGTTTCTGACGTCCAGGCTCCGGTCACAGTTATTAACCCTCCTGACGGAGGAGCCGCGGTTCGGAGCGACCTCACTCAGCTCGATGCAGAATCCCAAATATGATTTTCTTTGTGAAGCAACAGAGCATTTCAAAGTGGTAAATATTGGAAATGCACAGCAACACTCCCTCGCTCGCTGTTAAAAGTGTTTCCCAGCTCCTCCATTAAAGAGGCAATAAGTGGAGACTTAAATTACACGACCTTAAATGTGCAGTGGGCTGATGGAGCTGTCCATCGGCCTCAGAGTCACCCCCCCCCCCGCCCCCCCCGACGACCAAAACATCACATGACAAAGCAGCATCATTATGATGATTACAGCCCGGTGACATATCGGTTATTTACTCTGCTTCTAGACTTTTATGAACCAGTTTACTCAAAGTGGAAATGTGACTTTTATTCATGTGAATTACCGGCGGGCAGAGCTCCACGTCACTGAGTCACCACATTTACTAAAAACTCCTCAGTTTCATCAACTCCAACACGAAACAGAGTCATTTCCTCTTTGCACAGGAAGGTTCAGAGGTGCAGAGACGTAGTTTGACTGAATGTAAAGATGGAGGACGTGAAGACACAAGGTTTCGTTCTGTGGACATTTGGGGATTTGTTGTGATTTCAGATTTACAGATTTGTGAGTTTAAAGCTCTGGTAAAATCTTTTGAGTCCAGCTCGTCTGTGTGTTTGATATGATCAAGTTTTCTCTGTTTGTCTGTTAATGTCTCTGTGTTGCTGGTCGTCTTGGCCAGAAAAGAAATGTTTGATCCCAATGGGACTAATCTGATCAAATAAAGGCTGATGATAATTATAATAAAAAAGGTTTTCTGCTCCCTCGATGTTTTTTCCAGCCCAAAAAAGTTATTGAAATCAAACTTTAGTTTAATCCTGTTCCACAACTCTACACGTTCATTTCCACAAACCAACCACTGACCTGTATCTAACTGAAATCTAATCATGCAGCTTTAATATTTGAGGTTATAATACCTAAGTAATATCTGTGGATAGATGTTTAAAACTAGGACGCTGATCTAAAAGGAGCCTTTTTGTTCTGCAGAGAACGAAGAGATCACTGAAGCTTCTCCACGTCGGTTTCTTTTCTCTAAATCCCCAGAGAAACCTGTCATAGGATCTTTGCTGCTTTATTTTTCACGTCTTTTGAAGAGTTGAGATAGAACAGCGCAGAGCGGAGAGGCCACTGACCTGCGGTGTCATCCCGTGACACAGATACATGATGGGGACGTTGTCGGAGTCGGGTCCCTGGTCCAGACACAGGTCGTCTCTCAGACTGTTCTTCAGCTGGGGAAGATCAGAGAGAGAGAGAGAGAGAGAGAGAGAGAGAGAGAGAGAGAGAGAGAGAGAGAGAGAGAGAGAAGGTGGGCGATGAGGAAGGGACGGCACGTAATTGGAATTACGTGCCGTGAATTGTGGAAAAGTGACTGCAATTGTGGAAAAGTGACTGCAATTATGATCAAAGATGGATTTTGACATCAGCAGGACACCTTTCTCACACTCTGTCGTCCAATTGGAGGTGTTATTAAACCAACTGGTCTCTTCACTTAGTGCAAACAGGCTGTCACAGCTCGATGGAGACTCACCTTTGGACATTTTTTAACCACAGAAACGTGGAAAAGACAGGAATGGCACACAGCTCCGTCAAGGACCAACAGTCCCCTTAGATTCAATCAAGCTTTGAAGTGAAACCAACATGACGATGTCCCCAAATCACTCAAACTACTTGAGATACATATAAAAAACGTCCTATATCAAAATGATCCAAACTCCTGGATTAACCCCTTTGTCCAGATCCGCACCAGAATGTCTTTCTTGTCCCATCCGTCCACCAAGTTCAGTGCTTTTTGCGTAATCCTGCTAACAAACCAACAAACCAACAAACCAACACACCAACAAAATAGACATTGGAGAAAACGTAACCTCCTTTGTTTGTTGTCGAAGTGACGACTCCTGCAGGTGAACTGGTGATTTTCTCAAGTGTGTTAAAGTAAGAAGCTCCAGTCCAGCAATTTATAAAATAACTGAATATCGGTATTAAACTGCTGCGAGACCCTGAATGAACTGTTGTGGGTTGTTGGAGTTCTACGACTCTCAGCTTCCCACGACACACAGACACACATTAGCAGAGTGTTTTTCTACGGCCTCGTGTACGGAGACAGGTTTCTGCATCTCTCCTACTCCCTCCACTCTATCCACCTTTCTATCTCCACTTTTACATTATTAATTAAGCCATTATGACAGAGTGGTGCACTACACAGCTCCAGCTGAGTGGCTAAAGTGAAGACAAATGGGAACGCTGCCGGCTAATTAGTGCCTGGCAGGGGGAAGTCACACAAACACATGAGACCAACCGTCACCTCTCCTGGCGGCTGCAGAAGAGCATCTCAGGAAGGAAACATCTCTCTGGCACTAACCCACAGAGAAACACAGACAGACTCTCCAATGTTCAACACACAACAATCATTATATTTCAGTATATACACATGGATAATTGTGCAGAAACCTTTCCTTATGTATTTAAAAAACCAGAGAAAGAAGAATAGGTTTGAATGATTTGGGAAGTTCGTGGGAAACAAGAATATTGTTCCATGGATATCTCTGTTTGCAGGTTGTCAGGTGGTTTCAGGAGAAGGTCAGATGTCCAGAGTGCAGCTCGAGCTGAGAGGAAGACGTCACTTATGAAAAACCGATGACGCGCCCGTTCTCTAAAGCTGCTTTTAGAATGAAATCGTTCCACTTTGGCAAATCACTGCAATTTCCTCCATAACCCGGAGCTTCGCTTTTCACTGGTTCCAGCCAGTTGGCCCTGATTAGATTTATAATATGTGAACGACTCAAACTGTCATTTGAATGCGTCGTTACCTGATTGCACAAGTAGAAAGTAAAGTTTATTTATTTAGTGCAGCAGCTTCCACAGAGAAAAGTGGCAAAGATCTTTTCAAATGTGTAATTGTTGATGTTAAAGAATAAAAGAACCAGAGAAACATTAACTATCATAGAGAAGCGACGCAATTATTTTATAGTAATCAACCGTGTATAGGGATAAATTTAGCCTCGGACAAACGTGACCAGTATAACGTGTTTCCACTATAAGAGAATTTTGTCAGGTTGCGGATAATTAAAATGACGTGTCTGTGTCTGTGTCTCCTTTAAGGTGAATTCATTAATTCAGCTTTACCAGTGGCAGCCGTGTGTTGGACACCGGGTTGACTTCAGTCCCTTGAATGCACAGACGTGTTCAGACAGAAGTGAACGTTACAGCTGCCTCTGAAAAGTTCAGGGTCTGTTGTGCGTCGGCTTCCTGAGTCTCACGTCCTGAACCTTTACTCACGCAGCATGGTAAACATCCCGTGGCGGCAGCCATCTTAAGTATGCCATTCAGGTGACCTTTCCAAAGAGGTGATTTGAATAGAAATGCCTGTTTATTATTTTTTTTTTAAAGAGCTGTGGTCTGAGCCTCGTTCTGCGTCACCGCTCCTCCTGAACGTGAGCTAAATACTGGAATGAGGTGATTGAAAATACTAATTGGCTGCAACTCTGCTGGGAACAAACTCCCATTAAACCGGGTCCTGAAGGGGCAATATGTGGAGTTTACGACGAGTGAAGGGAGGGGAGATCTTCATTTTCTACTAATCTCTTTTACATGGCCTATAGAAAGCGTGTTCTCCATCTGCGGAACAGTTGGTCTCATTCCCGCGGCTCCGCGCTCGTCTGCAGTCGCATCACACTCGGCCCGGTGGGAGTTCGTCTCCTGATCCGCCGTCGAGCTTTCTGTTCCACAATATCTCAGGCTGCTGTCACACATATTACCCTGGTTCAATAATGGGATACTTTATTAATCCCCAGAGGGAATTTCTCTTCCCTCTGTTCCCACATTTCATACACAGAGTCAGACGCAGCTCTTCAGTGTCTTGCTCAAGGGCACAACAGCAGTGTGAACGCTTATGAAAACAAACGCTTGAGGTTAAAGCTACACAACACAATTTTCAGCCTGATTTTGACAGATGAGGATTTTTCAAATCGCCAACAAAAGTCCCAGATCTGCATTTGATTGGAAGACGCCAATCGCTATGACTGAACTCTTCAAAGACGTGATAAGAGAGGCTGGCCCGCACATCGTAGACACATCGTAGACACATCGTAGACACATCGTAAACAGAACGTAGACAGAACGTAGACATGTCGCAAACATGTCACAGACACTTTGCTGATTAATGAATGTCTAATCATATCCTGACAATTCATCCAATACTAATATAAATATGGATGATTTGACATTTCCCAAAAAGTTAGATCAAACCACAATGATCGCCCCCTGGTGGCTGGCTTCAGTATAGCTCATAAACCCCGCCTTCTCCATGTTAGTGGATGGGAAATAGATCAAACTTAAAAGTTATTATTGTACAAGTCAAGTACATTATTCTCAAAGATGGTTTCAGTCATATTAGCGTGCTCTTGTCAAACTGATGTTTGTTCAAGTGTTCATGTTTCATAAACTAAAATATAACCTGACTATTCAATGAATTAATAAAGAATCAAGTCCAAATAATGACTATTAAGAATTAAGAATTCCTCAGTGGTTGGTATCTGGAGTCAGGAGGGAACATCTGGGGAAACGTATCACGACTTCAGTATTTTTAACTCCAGCTCCAGGTGTGAAAACAGTTTGTGTTCCATTTCAAACAGCTTGAGGAATCTCATCTAATATGTCTATTTGTTCAATATTTACCTCGTGCGTGCAGAGCGCTCCTGCAGTTTCTGTCTGGCGTTGAGAAGGAGACGTGAAACAGCATCCACAGATGGTATCGCACCAGAACACTTGTACTCTCTCCCACCCCCATCTCCTGTGAGAGCTTGTTTTTGTCGAGTATGTAAACTTCACATCTACATCTCTCAGATGCTACTGTGATAACGCTTTCATCTGGCGCACTCGGAGCCGAGCCCCCGCCCCCGCCCGTCAACAAACAGCTCCATCCAGCTCGCAGTGTGACTGAAGTGTTTATCGAACAACAAACACGGGAGGTGGCGCCGGGGCTGATTCCAGAGCCGGAGACTCGTTTGCTGCTCCTGCTGTCGTTAATGTCGGAGCAGAGCCACGCCGCGCTCTTTCTCCTCCATCAAGTCAGAGCGTCTCCTCATTCTCTCCAGTGAAGGAGCTGACGTCAAGCAGAGAGTCAGAAAGGCTGAGAGGAAAGATGGAGTCGGGCTCAGAGAAGACACACGACTCAAACTGTATCTGCTCTCCACTTATGTTTAAAAGGTTAAAACAAGACCAAAAGAGAGAGTTTAACTATTAAATTATTTCCTTCTTCCTTCACTGGGATAATTCTGCTCTGACTCCTGTCGTTTCTTTCAATTATACCAAAAAACCCTCCCACTGCAGTTCGCTGATGAAGAGGAGAAACCACGCTGAAGTTAAGTGGCGTAAAAAGCTCCGTCCTCTCAGGGCCTCGCTGCCGACATGTGAAAAGAGCCCTCACAGCCGCAGCATGTGTCACGTGCTCTCGTGCTCAATTACACTTAATGGAAAAGTTAACATTCTACAGGTGGAAATACTTGAAAACGTTAAGTGTTAATGGAAAAGTTTCAGCCGGAGGACGTGTTGATGGGGACACGGCTCTAACGGAATGAGAGGGAGAGAGGTTAAGTGGGCGAGTGGACGATGTTTCCGACGAGCAACGGACGTGAAACTGGAAGAACACAAAGATCTCAGGATGAAGAAGAGGAGCCGTACACAGAGAAGACGAAGACGAGGAGATTCTGCCTCCTCTGGCTTTGTTCTTTATCTAAATAAAAACACCTTGATTGTGTGAGGCTGTAATTAAAGGTCTTTATGGATTATCGTTTGCTTTTGGCTGAAACGTGACAACAGAGAAAAACATGTTCACACGTTTTCACAAGTCGTTGCTGTTAAGCTGCCACAACCAAAGGCCTGGCTTATTAATTTTAGATAAAGCTAACGGAGAAGAGTCTTGTTCCTATTTCATAATGAATTAAAATACTGCTGAATACTTAATGTTCCGCTCGGAGGAGATTCGCTCAGTGTGTAAGTACCAGAGGGGACGGAGTGGAGACGTACAGTATGTGGTGTGTGGTGTTTCCTAAACTGTGAGGAGGGATCCACGCTTTCCTCTGTGGCCTCCTGTTTCAGATTCGGTGAAACTCACCACTCCGTAAGCGACTGTGTTGCTGTAGGACCGGAGCTCGGGGTAGATGTTGGCGAGGAACCAGCTGAACGGTCGACAGCGGAGTCTGGATCTCAGGGCCTTTCGCTCGGAGATGTCCCCGATGTCGATTCCCGAGTTCTGGAGAAAGGACATAAACCCAAACACACACGTACAGTTAGTAAAATAAACCTTTCCAGCTTCCGTCTGATCCGATGAGGAAGCTGAGATGTTCCTCTGCACCATAATTCTTAACCTTGTGCTCAGATATGTCTGTTTTATGATAAAGCTACACAATAAATACATTAAGCTTCAACTGCTTAATCTCCAATGATGCAGGAAATCCTAAATAGCAGGAGCAGAGTTCAGGGCCTCAGGCGTCTGTCGGCGTCACTGCATTGTTATAATGACAAATCAATGACTAGCAACGATAAGTCAAGGGGAAACTGCAGGAAGACGTGGAAGAGGAATCACAGAGGACGTCGCACGATGAAGAGAGTTCCAAATCTGAAAAGGAATTCACTTGAACAATCCCCTTGAAGATAATAAAGCGGGCGCCATTTCATTGCAGAAGAAGAAACGGTTGATAAAAAGACAAGGCAAATTAAATTCACATTATCTCAGCTACGCGTTGGCGGTAGTTACAGATCTGTGTCATCATACAGCGGCTCCAATTAAACCACGTTTTAATCTGCTGGATCAAGCTTTTTATTTGGATCCGCACCAGATCTCACACGCTCGTACAAATCACTCCTCGAAACGTTAAAGAGAGTGAAAAAGGAAATTCCTGGATCTGCCCGTTTGTCTGGTTCCACGCAAACATATTTCTTTTCCGTCCTGGAAATCGTTCAGCAGCTTTTTGAGTAATTTTCCTGAAAACAAATATCTCCAGTAGAGAACGGCTGTCGGGTGATTTTTAAAACCTCCTCAGTGACTGAAATCTGTTGGTTCAACAAAAGACAATGTTTGAATGGACTCCCGGTGGAAGCATGAGAAGAGAGAGAGAGTGTGGACGGTGCAGAACCAGAACCTCAGGGATCTGCCCCCAAAACAAAAGACCCACAAACACACTGAACCTGTTTCTCACCAGGATTGATCGTTTGGGACATGAACGATTTTAAAGTGACATGAAAAACTGTTTGTTCACTGCAGGATTCCTTCGGGCAAGTTATAGGAAAACAAAAACTGTGGTCTGGACATTTTTTGTAAATGTCAACCTCATCTGAAATGAGAATAAAAAGAAACAAGAGCAGCCGAGAGTCACAGTATGATGTTTTTTCAGTTTTTCTTTCCTCTAGTGTTTAATATAAGTTTCTACCTCCTCTAAGGACGTTATGGTTTCACCCCTGTTCTTTGTTTGATTTTAAACAAGATTATTTATAGAGGAAGTGTCCGATTCAGTTTCTACAGTTTCTCCCTCCAGCACCGGAGCAGAAGCTCCAGATAATGTCCAGTGAGCTCGTGAGCAGGAGATTTTCTGGAGGATTCACAGCGAGCGATTGGGTGTTTATGATGTTTCTAACATGCGACAGACGCAAAAGACAAACATCTCAGAGGAGCCGCACACGTAGAAGACGCAGACGAAGACGTCAACCTGGAGAGAAAGAACACGTGACCTCCACAGCTGAATTTAAACCTTCTGCCTCTTCGCTTGAAAGCTCTGGAGAGTTTCCTGTCGTCGTGAACACGGCTGACTGGAAACTCTCAACTCCAGAGAGCCCATCGTCAACAGCTTCCGTCTCCATTAAATCCAAACTATCTGAAAACTGTTTTCAAACCCTGTTCATGCTCCACTGATTCACCGTGACCTCTGTGACGGCAGCAGTCACGGTTGCTTGGAGATTCTGAGCACAGATAAGCACGAGAGCAATTATACCCACACACATCCTCCCACACAGAGAGTAAGCACAGTATGCAACACTTGTGTGTCTGTGTGTGTGTGTGTGTGTGTTTACCTGCAGTGGAACGTTCCAGGCCATGTAGACGTGACTCTTGTGCTGGTCCATCCACACCTCCGCCACCCTCAGAGCGTTGCGACGCACGTGCACCGTCAGGTTCTCCGTGTAGGGCTTGTGGGCGCGCTCGATGTGGGCGATCCTCGAGCAGGGCAGGACCTCCACGCTGCCGCCACACTGCCACACCTTCATCACACACACACACACACACACACACACACACACACACACACACACACACACACACACACACACACACACACACACACACACACACACACACACACACACACACACACACACACACACACACAATAAAGACATGGACACGTGCCAGGTGCATGCCAGTTAATCCTGTGTCCTCTAAAAAGGGGATTAAATCTGTACCGTGACTGAGGCTGCTTGATAGAATTAGTGTGAATAAGAAGGAATCACCACAGGAGCACAGATGGAAACTGGCAGATATGTTTTACACAGGCCGAGCCACCATGATACATATAGAAAGAGCTTTTCCTCAGTTTTGTCAGGTACCTACATTGTTAGCTGCAGTGTATAAAGCCTTGTTTGTGTACTTAGTTTTTTACATCTTAGGAAAAACGTGCAGCAGCGATTGTTTGCTTCATGTCTTGCAGAATGCAGCTCTGGTGAGAGCGGCTCTGACTCATCGGGGGGGAAAGAAGAGGCAAAACCCTTCTGCTGGATTTGGGAAACGAGACCATCGTCCTTATTTAGTGGATTTGCACACGTTTAAAAAAACCTGCGTTAAAGTGCTACAGGGTCCAATTGATTTATTTGACCCCAACAATACAAAGTAAGGACAAATAAACAAATCAAGTAGAAACTGGGCCAATTGAAAGAGGTCAACCAAAAATAATATTCCCAACAAAACAGGACATTATCCCAAACAACTGACTTCACAAATTAGAGCAAGTTATAAAACCACATAGACAATAACTGAAACACATCGACTGTATATAAGAACGGACGTAGACTCTTCGAGAAAATACTGATCTATGTCTCAATCTCTAGTTTCAAGTCTTCTTCAATACAGCTGATGGTCATTTTGTAAATTATGATCATTTAGAGACATAAAGACGATTAAGCATTAATGGGGGGGGTGCATGCCAGGTGACTGACAGCCAGTACCATCCAATATCCAACTCTACAACTTGTTTGCGTTTGAATCTTCCTCAGATAACGCAGCCTTTTCTTTCTGCCACTAACATGTGACGTCAACTTCTGCTTTGTCGTGGAGTTTTGTGATAATTTCCATGGCAGCGCCGCTTGAGCATTCTTCAGCGTTCTCAATGTGTGCGACGGGTTCGGTGGAGCGATAAAACAAGAGCCGGAGAAGCCGATTTGAAACGCCTGTACTCTCTATTCCAGTCCTGCACCTTGTTTGTGTGTTTACACTTTAATCCCCGCTGCCAGTCGCCTTCCCCGCATCCTTCCACCGCGACGGGCCCCTGCAGAACCGCGGCGGAGCGGTGGCTCTGGCCCGGCGCCCAGGCAGGAGCACCGACTCCAGCCAGAACCTTGGATAATACATGCCTCCCTCAGAAATACCTCAGCGCTCTCCATAAAGGATTTACAACACGGGGTTAGAGCAGAGGGAGCTTTTCTTCCAGTATAACAATCTTTGTCTGAGCGGCGTGGGTGTGCGGAGCGAGATAGAGAGCGAGCGGTGAGGAAAATGGAAAAGGAAGACAAAGAGGAGAGATTTAGGGAAGAGTGTGAAACATGGAGCGGAGAAGGTAAAGGGATAAAGGAGAATGGAGATAAAGTGGGAAGAACAGAGAGAAGATAAAGGAAGTGAAACACAGGGGGGGGGGGGGGGGGGGGGGGGGAACAACTGCTTCTCTCAGTCCTCCTGACTCATCCTTTCCAAAAGCCTTTTCTCTGCTTTAAATAAAAATCCTTCTCCCAGCGGATAAATCAGGGTCATGTTCCGACAGTTGCTGAGCAGACATCACGGAACGTCACTGCGATTGTGAGAAGATGCAGATGCCCGTGTGTGTGTGTGTGTGTGTGTGTGTGTGTGTGTGTGTGTGTGTGTGTGTGTCTGTATGTGTGTGTGTGTGTCACCCAGACTAAACCAAGCCCATTCACACTCCTCATTGTCTTTCCCTCTCGTCGTCTTCGCTCTAACGTGGAACAAATCTTCGCTTCTTTTAAAAGTTTTAACGAGAACAAACGCGAGGCGACAACAAATGAAGTTGTGAATTATAAATCGCGCCGGGGATGACCGGCGTGAGACAGTGGGCATTAAATATGCAGAATATTATTCTAGGGCGCACACAAAGCGAGCTCTATCCCAGCAGGAGTGTGCAGGCCAGAGATATGCAGGAAAGAAAAAAAAAGAAATCCTGGCTGATAAGAAAAGGCGTCTGTGTTTGGTGTGACGGAAATAGAAAGAGAAACGACCGAGTGTTTCCTGACTTAAACCTCAGGTTGAACTCACGTGAAGAACGAGGTAGAGGAAGAGCGAAGCCCCGGAGACGTGTGCAGAACTGATTCTGTCAAAAATATCACGGCTGATTTACATAATCATTGATCTGAAATAAAGGGTTTTACAGAGCCGACTGCCAGTAAGTGGAAATATTGACTTTTCCTCATCGTGTGCTTCTAGTTAATGTGGTGTGAAAGTAAACCTGACAACGATGATGTGTTTATGTGCGTCTTGCTGGGCCGATATTTGATGACTCGTGGTATCCTGTGGAGCGTCGGCCCCAAACGGTCCCACATTCTTTACTCAAGTAGACATACGTACAGACACTCGTGTTAAAAATGACTCGAGTAAAAGTACAAGTACTGATTCAACCTCTGCAATCAGGCAAAAGTACAGGCTCTAAAATGTACTCACAGTAAAATGCGACCCTCTGAAGGTCGTTTCTACCATAAAGCTGATCTCAGACCTGCAGCTGAATAATCTCCTGACAATCTCCAGAGCGGCTGCATGTGAGAGCGTAAACGTCCGAGTGAGTTGTGATAGATACACAACGAGGATTCATCTTTCCAGTGTTATCGTCCATTAAGGTTTAAATCTGTCCGGATGCTGGGAAGGTGGGGTTTGATTATGTCAAATGGAAAAGTACAGATTATTCCCCTCAAACGCTTTTAGGTAACGAGCCTGTTTTGAAAATGTGAGGAAAATGGCGTCAGAAAAAGGAAATATATCAAGACTTTTGACATTGTTGCTAAAACGTTTCTTTTGCTTTTCAACCTTTCAAAGAAATCCCACAGGCAGATCTTTAGAAAGGTGAAGACACGTCCAGCTGAAGGAGACTGAAGTTCCTCTCGGCTGAAACGGCTTCATTCCAGTTCAGCGTTTGTCGTCCTGGCTGCAGAAAGGAGCTGAAGTGTAATGAACGGGGGGGGGGGGGGGGGAGAGAGGAGCGTGTGATGAGGGTCAGAGAAACATCAGGGTCGCACGATCTCCTGCCGCACTGAACCGCGACCAGGCTGTTTGTGTCCTCGCCGCTTTTGACTCCGCTGGGATAGAGTCAAAAGGTGTTTGAGCAATTTGTCTCCGCACTGGAATCTGCAGTGGAACGAAAGAGCCGGATAATAGAGAGCAACTTCTGCAGAGACGCCACAGAGCGGCGAGGAGCGAGGGAGAAAACCATCATCGGCCTGTGACGTTCCACTGAGGAGGCTAATTCAGGCGCCACGTGGAGACAGTCAGAGAAAGACACGATGCCGCCGCTGACCCGAAATGCGAGGAAACAACAGGACGTTTTGAGCCTCGGGCGGATTTGGCGATTTATATTCATGACACCACATAATGTTTATGATTTGAGGTGAAAGCCATTTTTAAAGAGAATATTTAGTGCGCCATCATTCACAGTGTGAGTCTGAGCTGAGGCTCCTGCAGAGACCTGCTCATTAACCCTTCCCTGCAGACGGGGCCACACACACAGTGGGGCATCACATTTCTGGAGGTTATAATAATCTGTGGTGGTTCAGATCCACCTGAGCTCAATGCTAGATTCATTCTTTTATCGCCTCAGGCTCCGTGAACATCTCCTTCATATCTTTCTGCACTTTGTTGATGGCTGTTAGTGTGAATTTCTATTTATTGGAAAAAGGTAAGACGAAGGGAATAAAGGGAAAATGAAGGAGGCGGCACCGGCTGTCAACGCCTCACAACTGGAGTGAGAGATAATGACAGTGAGGCGGCGTCGCAGAGGCCACACAACAATAATAACCCATCAATCTCCTCTTTAAGCTGCGCCATCATCGATCGCTCACAGCTGTCCACTAAATCTGGACCCGACGTGCTGGAGCCTGAGAGAATCGTACATTCTTCATGGTGAGATGTGGTCTTCACCCAGCGGCTCACCGCAGCATCAGCACCAGCACCAGCACCAGCCAGGCCCGGGCTCATCATCAAACCCGTGCGTCAGTAACCGTATATCACTCCACGCCGAGCCCGAGTCAACACTTTCTCTCGGCTGTCTCCAGCGTCTGTCGAGTCTCAAAGCTGTTCCAACAGTCGAGGCTGCAAATCTGTCCCACGAGGACGGAGCTGCTGCAGAGACGCCGGCCTCTGGGGAGCGGTTTGGAGGTGAAATCTTTGCGGTAGCTGCAGACGCTGTGCAAAGATTCCCGAGCAGGTTTAATCACGGTTACATCTCCTTCTGCACATATTTTCATATTGTATGCATTTGTTTTTATAGATTTAACTTTATTGGCAGCACTGGGGTGAATCCTGGGTTTGGTCGGGGTCTTTTCTGTTTGCATGTTCCTTCTGTGTCTGCGTGAGTTTTCTCTGGGGAGATGCAGATCGAGGTAAGATTAAGTAATCGAGTCGTTATAATAAATGTATGTAGTTGAATCTAACCTCATTAGATTGACTCAAAATGTTATCTGGCATTCGTCGCAGCCTCAGTAATCTGCTCAGTTTGCTTGAGTCAGACTTCATGAGTAATGTGAATGACTGAAGAAGGCCCCATTCTGTCAAAGTAAAGGTCGTTCTTCATCTCTGCTGATATTCAGGACATTTCAGTTTGGACAGTGACAGCGGGCTTCAGCCTCTGAGCTTCACAGGACACGCACCACACTGTGCACACATGAAGCACTGCATGCTGGGGGGGGGGGGGGGGGGGTTGCCGCTGACGTACAGTTAATAAGATGTTAGTCTCTCACGCCAACTCACCCTGATGCCGAGCTCCACGTTTTCTCCGCCGTAAATTTCCATGCCTTCGTCGAGCAGGCCGATCTCCTCAAAGTACTTCCTGTCCACCACGAAGCAGCCAATCAGAGCAGGGCTCCTGAAATAGCAGAGGAAAAATGTTTTGTACGGAACAAGATGCAAAGTGTCTCGAGAGTTTAAATGCAAAACAATGTTCAACACAAACACAAACACAAACACGAGCAGAGTTGTAACCCACAATTAGCCCCATACTGCGGAACGAGGCCCCGAAGATCGAGTTTTCAAGTGTGCTGCACATTTGATGCTGTAAACATACGCATTAGACTTTCATGAATACCCTGCAGTATGCATTATACTAACAAATGATCCCGCTGTCAAAACGCTGCCTCGCACAACACAACAGATCCGGGACATGTGGAGGGAATCCAGGGGCGAGAGCAGAAAGCTTCCCCCCCTCAACATCAAACCGAATCAACAGGAGTGAAAAATGACTCCTCTTAGTATTCACACATCTTATCAATATGAAATACAGCCGCGCTGCGTGTTTGGAGGAATTTCTCTCTCAAACAGACAGAAACACAAAAAAATATCTCATAGGAACAACCAATGTCTCCACAGCTTCATGATAACTGCACCTGTAAATCACATTTCATAGCTCAAACATCAGAGTTATGTATTTAACACTGTTCAGTCTCAACTGTGTCAGGATACAAATAAAGAATTAATGAACATTTGTTTCTTTAGCTCGATTTGATGTGTAAGAAACTGGTGACGTGACCGACACATGGTCAAGACGCGACAGTCTACACAAGCAGAGAGTCAAAGGTCAAAGAAACTATGGTCAGAAAAACACAATTTCCAAGATATTTCTACGAATATTAGAGAAACAATGAAAAGCTTTAATTATCACATGATGTCGTATGATCAGTGACATCATGAAGGCTGAAAAAATCCAGAACTCAACATTATGCATGGTTAAAAAATGCATTTTTTAAAAATATCTCTGGATCCTATTGGACTTCAGACGTGACTGATATAGATCAACAAATCATTTATGATCATATGGAAGGAAAGACGTCACTATGAAGTCAGAAAGTAGCATCGTACAGTTTCGACACGTTAAACTATTTAAATAATATCACTAGAGAGAAAATGTGCAGTTTATTTAGATTAACATTCACCCTGCGATACAGGACTCACCATAAGTTTCTAATTTATCAAATAAATGAAAATGGGGCAATAACTTGGGATCAGGCAAACTGGCTTAAATAGGAAAGTTAAACTTATATAATAAATCATATAAAAACTGTTTTTTATATGATTGGGGGGGGGGGGGGACTAGTGAACACAGCCAGTGACTAATTACACTTGACAAAAATAAGATTTAAAAGAAAGAAAAATAATTGGGGCAATTCATCTTCCTCCGGTTCAGTATTGAGCAGCGTTTGTACAAATCTGCATCATTGATTTTCTCCCTGTGAACCACAACAACCTCACGTAAATATTGGCGAGTCTGCAAATTTTTTTTTTTTCTCTCGTGTTGCTCTGCAGGATATCGGAGCATCTTTCATATCCATTTCAGAGCAGAAGCTCCAGAGGCGGCTGCAGCACGTGACGTAATAAAGGAGACAAACCTGTTTTATTTTTTATATAACAAAACACATTGGATCTGTGTTTTTAATTGTTCTAAATGAAAAAATAATGAGCTTAGTAAGTGATATTATCAAACCTAATTCAATGTGCTTTAAGGCAAATGATTAAGAATTAATATTGCACTGATATTTCCCTGGTGTTTCATGATAACACATTTCACGTCTCCCTTATTAAACTGGGAACAAACCCTCCCCCTCCTCCCTGCGGTCACCTGATCGGGGCCGTTTGGTTGCGCTGCGTCCACCAGGACTTGGGCGGGTTGAGGTACCGACACCACAGCTCCCAGTCGAAGCCCTGAGCGGACAGCGGGTACTCCTCGATCTCGAAGGTGTCGTACTTGATGTTGTCGAACGAGGGAGAGACCACGCGGGTCCGATCCTCCTTTATCCGCTGCAGGATGGGTTCGGCCCTGCAGGACCACAGAGAGGATTAGAAGGCGATAGAGAATAAACTAAAGGAATAATCATTATAACATTAAACATAGATCTTAAAACAACTCGAGTCAAAGTCACACTCTTACACACTTTGTAAAAAGTATATGAAGCTACAGTAAGACCTGTTCATCCATACTACTTCCTTTTCTTTGAATTTAAATCATATAATTTAAAGAGTCTCCATGAACAACAGTGTCTCCTTGTAGTTTGCAGATTAAATAAGATAGTGGAAACTTTTCCTTGTTCCAAAAAACTTAATTTTCATCATACTAAACTTGCGTTGTTCCTTAGCAACACATCTGTTCGACATCACTCGGATGAGGAATCTGCAGCTGGAGGAGATTGGTTTTCCTCATGTGATTTATACCGGAGATTTATTAAGATTTACATTCATTACAATGATTATAGCAGAAGGGAAAAATCACCCAGTTGGAGATTCAACACATCTGAACATGGATGGGAAGTAAATGTAACCATGGCAACCGGTTTAGCAGTCATAGTTTTTGTTTTGTAAGCGTTCAAAGCAAAATGAATAAAAAAAAAACATCCTACAGCTTTCGGGCAGTTATTTTCATACCCGTCCATAATAAAATAATTAGTTTGACTCGAGAATGTGTTTCTGTGCACGATAACAACCCAAGTTACAGCAGCTCAGGTTTCTCATTTGTCCTGCACCCGGAGGCCGTTTGAGTCTTTGTGGAAGCAGCGTGTTTGATTCAGAGTCAAACTCCCCGAGTCTGTCTGTTCTGTGTCCAGCAGCAGACAGATGCATTCAGTGAAAGAAAAGACAAGCTCGAGCAATTAAACACCAAACCTGCAGGTGGAGAACAAACAGGAGATTAAAGACATCATCCTTCCCGTCTCCTAAATCAAATCAAGCTGCAGCGAATCACACACACGTGAATATCAATCCTCTAATCGGGAATTATTCTCTGGGAAATCAAAAATGACGATAAACGCAATGATTTCAGGTTTCAGTGAATCTATTCGCTTAGGATTTTTTTTACTCCATAGTGGCCAAAAGTCAGCAACAATAACTTCTGCAACTTCTGCTTTTCACCAGCACTTAAGGTTAGTGTGACAGTCGGCTGAGATCAAATCCTTTCATCTAAATCCAGAGCAAAAATAAAACCTTATCAAAAAAGTCAGAGTCAAAGAGGAGGAAGGGAAACGAGAGAGTAATTGTCAGTCCAGGCTGGAAGCGGAGGAGTGAATCCTCAGCGCTGACTGGATTAAGAAGGTCAATCCACCAGTGAGCAGTGAGGATGGAGCTGAATCGATGGCCGAGGCTCTGAGAGGAGCCAGAATCAGAACGAGCATCTTGGAGAGATCTCGGCCTTGTAAACTACTCCCGAGGTTTTAGATTTAACAGGAAGGGAAGTGAAGGAACTCCGGGGTCCAAACAGGAGAGGACGAGAACCTGGATATCAGACTACACTCAGTCCTGGATGTTCCTCTGATGGAGAAAGAATAATCCCTCGTGTGGTTGATGAAGTTGATAAGAGAACGTGCAGGAAACAACTTCTTATCTGCTTCCAACTGCAGCAGCTGGTCTGGAGAAAGATGAATAGCATCTTTACTACGGGAGCCTTGAGGGACAAACTGCCAAAGGCTGCTGTTTAAATGCAAACTGCCCACGACCTGTTCATGTTTCATTAGTTCAGCCCTGCAGAGCTGTGAGATAATAACACCAGAGAGCGGGAGGAACTCTTTTATTCTGCACACCGCTTCTTCGTTAGCGGATAAACCTCGACTCCCGTTCCCCACTTCTGCACATTAACATTGAAACGACGTGAAAACACAGGAAGCCTCCAAATCTAGTTAGTGGGAGAGAATCCGGTCGGAAACCAATTAGTGGGACCTCCACATCAAAGGAGGCTCCGCCAGTCAAGGTAAAGTTTTCACAGCTCACACTTCATATCGACCTGGAATAAAGTTTCCCCCTCGCAGCGGAACACGAAGACGTTTCGGGGGAAAGATCGTCGATTAGACCAAAGTGAACGTCAACGCACTGAAAGTCTTTATTCACAGTCTGTGTTCCGAGCGTGCAGAGGAATCTCCGGTGGCCTCAAGAGTCTTGTTTTAAAAACATATATGTTTCGTCAATTAACTATATGTGAAAGAGCAAAAAGTAATTTATTCGATTTAGTAATTAAACTGCTAATTTAGTCAATGAAACTACTTTTTTCTAATTTAAGTCACAGGGAAAATCACATGTGACTCAAGTTATACTGAGTTCAAATTTTAATTTAAGACATATTAAAGCTTTAACTTGATAAATTGATATTGTTGTATATATATCATATCATCATCGCCGATTAAATTTCTCTGCTCGTCTATTTGAGGTGTTACGGTAAAGGTGCTCCGAGCGCACAAACACCATAACACTAATAGACAAGCCTCAGATTTGTGTTTTGGCTTTTGTAGTTGTGTTGTTGTTGCGTTCATCTTTTGTGTTGTGAGCTCGTGTGCGACGTCTCGGCCTCCGCAGGTTTACGCTCCACTGAGTCTTCTGTTGTCAAGTCAGCAGGAGGCAAAGGACTCAACTTGCATCTGAGGCAGAGCCGAGTCTGTACATTCGGTTCCTCTTCCTCAGATCCCCCCCCCCCCACTGGCATGGGCAGACATGTAATTACTTTGTCCTGTGATGTTCTTCGTGTACATGTAGAAGACGACTGGCCGAGCACATGTACAGGAGCTGGAGAGGATTCTTGTGATTATACAGGCAGGAAATCACTGGAACAGGAAAACTGTCTATAATCGCTTGTGTTTTAAAATAGCCGGCGTTGCAGATAAGTCAGCGCACGATTATGCAGATAAGCAGTCGGTGCTTTGTTGGTAATTATACAGCAATTTCTCTAAGTAGAACAGAATATATACATTTATATACATATGTATAATGTGTGACAGGGTGGGCGGGGATTCAGAGCCGAGGAAGGAGCGAGGAGGATGAAGAGGAAGGTGTTTGTGGAGGAAGACAAAGGAAGAGAGAAGGGGATTGAGAGGAATGTAGGTGATCCACTTCTTTTTATTAGAGTGTGTGAAATCACATACTTCACAGAGGGAGCTCATCATGACACTTATCACCAGAGAGGGAACAAGAAAACGGAATTGGATTGAAATGTGAGCAGTTTAAGAGAAAGTGGACAAAATATATAACATTCACCTCCAGCTGAGTTCCTTTCTCTCTCTGCAAATGATTTCATTAGTCATAGACGAATGCCGCCTCTGTGGAAATATGTGGGCGGCGTGTGTGTGTGTGTGTGTGTGTGTGTGTGCGTGTGTGTGTGTGAGAGAGAGGAGTGGGTGGAGGAGTAGGGGGGGGGGGGGGGGAAACCTTGTAAATGTTTCGAGTTCAATCTGGAACACAGCAGCAACAAATGTTATTCTGGATTCCAGCCCAGGCATTATGATGAAGTGTGTGCATGTGTGTGTGTGTGTGTGTGTGTGTGTGTGTGTGCCAGCTCCGAATTAGGCAAAATGTCGTTACTGAGGTTCTGGTAAAGATTAAGGGTAAAATGTGAATTGTGGTTATGTTAAGGTTAGAGTTGTTACGTTGGGCCGTCACGGTGACGCCGCGTTGCTTCTTCTAAATGATGTTTCACCACAGTGTCAAGGTTTTTATAGTTATTGCAGGACGAGACGATCCACGGCTTCAAATCCCCAGATGATCCTGGTGTTTAGTTGCCAAACCTTTATTTGTGGTAATACAGAAATCACACCACAAACCCACATAGAAGACACACAACAGACACGCTCAGTGTGTGAACAACAGATGCACACGAGAAGCAGCGGATGCGTTTGTGCGTAGGTGTGTGTCTGTGTGTGTGTAGGTGTGTGTTTGTGTGTGTTTGTGTGTCCTCATTCAAGCCTGCGTGTGTGATATTTCTCAGCCTGTCGGAATGATTAACAGACACACGTCCCTGCTGCTGTATCCACGAGTTCCAGCGAGCGGACCTTGAGGTGGAGAAGTGCCCACAGCTCAGACACACTGACATTGAAGTTTTGTTTAAAAAGAAAACAGCACTTGATTCCTGTCAGAGAAGTTAATGGGGTGCGGAGGATAACGTGTTGGGAGCCGCAGCCGCCTCACCGCTGTGATGGATTAACCAGGCCCCGCTCTTCTAATGAGGTCAGTAATTAACCACTACTCCCATTACTTACTCTATTTAATGGATTCATTAGGAAATATTTCCGCTGCGTGTCAACACGACGGAACGCGAAGGTTGCTATTAACTCCATTTCTGTAAAGGTTAGAGGTGAGAGTTGTTTCAAATAGATGGAAACGTTCCTCATTAAAATGGAAATGATTGCAAGAAAAAGCAAATTTTTATCAGGATCATCGAAGGAGGAAAATGTCATGTAAACATAAAGTGCCAGTATTAAAAACAGGACGGATCCTGTGTCCTTCACGTTTGATCACTAAAATCGAAATCAGTCAATTTTGAAACCAAGCAAGTCAAAATTTAAAGAAATTCCCTAAAGGTCTCCGACATTGTGTAAAATGCGGTGGTGAGCAGCATCGCACACCAGCCACACTTACAAGGTGGGATCATGAAGAACACACACTTCACTCCAGTACAAACAGTTCCATCTACAATCTGTCATGTGTGCACCATCCCTGTTATTCATGAACCCGCCCGTCTACAGGTGAATCTATCTCTGGGTTCAAAGGTCGTCCTGAGTGCGTCTCCTTCACAATCTAATTCACCCTCCCGTGTCTGTTGTGCCGCTCCTTCGCCCTTTGTCGCCTCGAAAAAGCTTGAAACATCTCGTGACTCTAATTCAAACCGGATCAGTCGGCTCTTTCTGCCACAAACTCCTGGAGCAGCACAGCGTCTCTGAAGGTCTCATCACAGATTCGCCTGCCACCTCCAATCAAACGAGAATCTGGGTCTTTTATTTAAAACAGTACGTCTGCAGACTGCAGGCAAGTATCACAACTGTCGAGCGGAGGGAGTCGCCGACGCCTCAGATATTTACAAAGTTCTGCTTATGTTATAACTTTATCATCCTCATGTGGGTGTGTCCAAATAGTCTGTCCACATTTAGCTCTTAAACCCTTTTGACAGGCGTGTTTCCAGCTTTGTGCAAAAGTCCAAAATCAAAACCTCCTTCCTCAGCAAAGATCCAAGAATCGTTTTTCAATATACAACTATGCTCTTTTATGAGTTGTTAAACATACTAGAGCCACAAGAGGCAGGGACAGGTTCAGGTGTGTGATGCTGACGTGAACCAGGAATCAAGAACAACCAGGACAGGACAAGTTAGTAACGTTCAGGAGGTGAGTGATACAGAAACAGGATGTTACATGTTGATGTTGATGATATTGTATATGTGTCAGAATCGGACTCCAGGACGACATCTAACTTTCACTCTCTGCCTTCACCAGTAAGTGTGACCATCCTGCTGTTTGAACTTTAAATGGCAGCTATAATGATCCTGCTGAGACATACAAAAAAATAATCGTGCCACACAGGCTTCTTTAATAGAATTAAGAGACTCTTTGAACAATAAAACTATTTCAGTCAACCTTCATCTGTCCTTCAGTGTGGAGATGTTCTGTGTTGTCTCCAGTTCAACCTGTTCAGACGTGTTATTAACGTCCATCCTGAGATTAACAAGCTCACACCAAGTATTAAAATGCATCTCCAACGTAACAACTTGTGATCGGATCTCACTTCATTAATCCATGTGCAAATAATCATCTATAATCACGTCATCTGTGTTTGCGTAGACCAAATAATGTTGTTTTTACCCGGTCTGAATTTACAGATGTGTTAAAAACCAATATTTGCGTGTGTTTATATTTTTGTGACCAATGAGGACCAACTAAGCGATCGGATCTCAGGACGCATTTCAAACGTGAACTCAGCCCTGAACACTTGGGATCAGATCCCTCAGGACAGACGTTAATATCAGGGTCAAAGTCCACAACACTTTATCACAAAAGACAAATATTGAAGTCTTCTTCATTCTCTGTGGTTTGGACCCTTCAACAGTCAAGAAGAAGATACATCCACGTGGTATTTGTTCATAAAGATACTTCACATATCTCCTCTGCAGAAACTAAGATAAAATGATTAAAATTAAAATTCTAGGATGTTCAGGTTGTTATCAAAAAGTCCAGATGTCTCCACAAACCCTTGGACACAGGTTGTCTCACCGTCAAAGAGAATAACCACAGGTTTAATTAGGATTCTCTGGACCACAACTACCTGAGTATCCCCAACACCTCTGCTTCCCTTTGAAACACACACACTGAATATAAATCACTTCTGCTCCAGCTGCTCTCGCGACCGACTCACTCTATGACCCAAAATACTAATAAACATGTCACCGCTGCCTCTGCGGCTCTTTGCAGCTGGAGGTTTGCACCTGTCTGGAAACGGGCTACAGCTCCACCGGTCCTCAACAGAGCGAACGCAGAGGGAGGGAATGGAATCATCCCGTCATTCACCGGCTCATGAATAGATTGGTTCTTGTCATTCAAAGTTCTTCTCTGCTGCTTTCCCTGATAAACTGTTGTATCGAGGAAATTCAATCCGCCAGCTTTGAAGGCCGGAATTCATCGTTTCATTCTTCTCTCAATTCTCTTCTGTGGTTTCAACGTCAGAGTTGGTTACAGCTACAAAGGACAGGGAATAATTAATGTGACAGTCTCCTGCAGCCGCCCACAGCTTCCATTGGCCTGCTAATTGAGTCATGGATTCTCTCTATTTGCCCAAATTACATTTTGGTGTCTGGTTTAATCACATCTGGACTGATTGCAGGTGAGAAAATCAACGTTTCTCTGGATTACGACAGAGATCCAGAGTCTAATGCACAAAGAAACAGAGTCCACGGAAAAGCAATCAACACTTGGTCTGTCAGAGCTTCACGGGGCTGCGAGGAGGAGACCCTGTTTCCATCTGACAGCTAAACATAGAGCTGTGAGGGGAGAACAGCTGAACGTGAAATGTTTAAAACACTAAAGCTGCTTCCAGAGCTGCACTGAAGTATGAACCTGTTTCCTGAAATGTTCTGGAGGGACCGTGTGTGAGGACGGAAACGTCCGAGTCAGCTGCACAGGACTTTTTCTGGAACCTTTTCCTGCAGCACCCTGGTAAAAAGTCTGAGTGACTCGATGTGAGACGCAGCAGGAACGTTTCCAGAAAATTCACAGAGGGCGAGTGGGCGTGTTGATGACGTGACAGATACTGAAGAAAACAAATATCTCAGGATGAAAAAGAGGAGCCACAAACGTAGAAGACGCCAAAAATTTAACATAACGGTTGAGTCAGCAGCTTCTTCTCCCACTGGGCTGCAAACAAAAAGACAAAGCTATGAAACCGGATGATCTCCTGCTCCTTCTTCATAGGTGAACGGCAAAATCCGGAAAATGTCCAGATTGTCCTAATTTTCCAGAGTTCTGTCTGAAAACAGCTTATGAATATCACTTATAATCTAAAGGCTTTACTTTCTGTAAGTGAAGACTCTGTGACTTCACTGGCTGCACCTGTCAAGCTCACGTGTCGTCTCTACTTCACAAACTGCTGAGGCGCGTTTGGAATTGGAAACACAAAGCGTCTGCTCACCATCCGATGTTGAACTCCACGTGTGCGTCGAACAGAGCGACCACGGGAGCGGAGGCGGCTCTCCAGCCCCGGACCCTGGACCGGATGAGGCCCTCCTGCTTGTCATGGTGGACCACCTTGATGAAGTCTGGGCCGTGCTGCGTGTTGGTCTCGTCCACAAAGGTCTGCAGGTGCTCCTTCAGCTCCACTGGGGGGGGCACAGAGACACACACAGACACACACAAAAGTTAAAGCAAACTCAGTGAAGCTTGTTGAGTATTGGTCTTATCAACAAAGCGCCACAGCAACTCCCTCATCGCACTGGACAGAGGAAAGCAGAGTGTGTGTGTGTGTGTGTGTGTGTGTGTGTGTGTGTGTGTGTGTGTGTGAGAGGCCTGAGGTTTGACTCCTTCTTTGACTCTGACTTAAAACCATTAACCGACACATTTCACTTGAGTGCTGATACTTGTTCAGGTGTTATCTGCAACAATAACACACATTAACATTTCATGGAGCCGCATCGGAGCCGTGGAAACACAATGGGATGCACATAAGCTCATATTGAATGCACAAAAAATGCTGAATTTACATAAAACCAAATACCACGACCAGGAGGAGGAGGAGGAGGAGGAGGGCGCTGAGTGAAAGTGCTGAGCAGCAGCTGTGGTGCAGCACAAAGGAGGCAGAGCGAGGACGTGCAGGATTATTTTTGCAAAAGGAAAGTTCAGTTCAGCAAAGTTTACCTAAAGTCAATTTTATTACCAAATTGGAATAAAATACAACAATAACCTTGTTGGCGAAGGTAACGACGTGTTCCCAACTTTGTGTTTCAACACGACAGAGCCTCCACTAATCTGAATGGTCCCAGTGGAAGAAGTTGACTGGTCTGCACTTCAGTCCCACCTCACCCCCCCGGGACGAACTGGGACTCTGACAGCAGACTGGCTCTTATCAGGCCACAGCAGAGCTCCACCTCCATCCTGAGGCGTCGGGTCCCGAAGCCTTTTGAGAAGCTTTCTTTAAGATGAGGGAACACTGATAAGTCAGCCACTGCAGGGATTTTGGAATGAGGTGTTTATTTATCAAGTGTAATTAGGTTAAAGTGTGGTAGTTTGAATCCCGTTTGACTCCTTCACACCAGTGCATCATAATGCATCTCATCAGTTTGCCCTCTAACTTAAAGCTCTGACAGATGTAACCTGTGCTTCTCTATAAACAGACATAATTGAATTATTTGTTCCAGAAAATGTATTTCTGCAAATGAAAGACTTGGAAAGAGACGAATCTGAACGTCTGTGTGATGCATGATTTTCTCATAAAGAAGATAAATTAAGTTTTTCTTTCCTCTAGTGTGATAAACAGGGTTTTAGTGAACATTTCAAACACGAGCTGGAAGTGGTTGACCAATCACAACAGAGTGGGTCAGCTGGCCAATCAGAGCCGACTGGGCTTTATCTTAAAGAGACAGGAGCTAAAACCAAGTGTTTGAGACAGAGGCTGAAGAGAGGAGCTGCAGCGAGGAGAGAGATGTGTTTTCTGGACATTAAGAGCATGGAAACCTTTAAGTAATGAAACAAATTTAAATTATGAACCTGAATATGTCTCCTTTAAAATGCAGACTTGTTAAAGTCAGGATCTAAACTAATGTCACAGCAGTGTTTCCATTTCATATCCAAACGGTGGCGGCAGCAACAGTCTCATTTGTCCTGCCTCAGTTTCACAATGAACCTCATGATGACACATGTATGAAACGCTATTTGCCGCATTAAGTTTCGTGGTTATCCGTCCACCAGGTTTTGTGCGATCCTGCCAAATAACAGACACACTAACAGAAAACCTGCTGGGTGGAGGTAAAAGTTTCAACATGAGCCTCTTGTTCATTTCTGGTGTGATATGAACAAAATGAAGGTCTTTTCCATGAGAGAAAAACACAACACACACAGTGAAGGGTTTGTGTTGTTGCTCTCTGCAGAAATGTGTCACCCAGAACTGCCACAGTCAACAATCAGTCCAATAGTTAATGAGATTTCAAAGAGCTGGAACGAGCAGCTCACCAAGTGAATCACTGACCGACATCTCCAGCTTAATAAGAACAGTAAGATGATAAGAAAACAGAAAAGAGATCTAAAGGTTAATATAAAAATGGTATGGCAGAAAATCATGGTGCACACACACACATTGTTTTGATTATGCTCAGATATGTTGTGTGTGTTTGTGTTTTTTAGTGTCACTCCTGTTTTTCTTCATGGATGATTCCATACATGCTTTGCACACATTTACGTAGACAAAAGGAAACACACACACACACACACACACACACAGACACACACGGCCCACAATGGAACAGCGAACATCATTTTCTTATTGTTACATGTGTGTGTTGTAATCCTGCCCACAGGCTGCAGCTACTGCCCTCTTCTCTATTCATTATAAGCATCAGCCTGGATTATGTATTCCCTCTGTTTCCCTCTAATGAGCCACAGTTGGCTGCTGACCTGGAAGAGCGATGGGCTCGTTTCGAACTGGACTGGGGAGTGCTTCAAACGCTTGTGTTTCACGCTCACCAGAGGTTCCTTACATTAAAAACATAAAAAGCAGGAAAAGAGCTCAAAGCGCCACCGAGGTCCCACAGACACCTTATTAAAGCGTTTTGAAATTCAATAAGTACAGAAACATACCTGGAAGATCCTCTGAGGAATCAACAAGAACGATGACAATGGATAACAAACAGGTTTTAGTTCCCTTTCGCTCTGAGGCGGTTTCTTTTAAGGTTTGGTCCTTTGTTCAGTGCAGTTCATTATCCATTAAAAACCAGTTGTTTCATTTCTTCTCTGGATGAATCGTTCTAAAGTCTAATAAAACAGTTTCCTCTGAGCTCGACCTACAGGCGTCGATAAGACAGATTTCTAACATATGTTACAGACTCATTTCAAAGATGTGAGGATTTACAAGGCTTAGAAAGTCAAAGGAAATGCTGCTTTGCATCCTGGGAAATTCAGGATCAAATGTTTTTGTCGTCTCTTGTAAAACTCACAACTCTTTGTAATTGCAATACAACATCCGATTGGAATGTGACTCAGAAGAGCTCAGACCTCAACAGTCCCTAAAATCTAATCAAGCTAAATGTACACACACTCATAAATATCAGTTTCCTAAATGTGCCTGATTGTTTTGAATTTTTTCTATATAAAGTGAATCTGCCTCTTGTTCTGGATGCACTTTAAAATGTTCTGAGTTCTTTCCTGACTCAAACCACATCCCTCCACGGGGTTTCATAGAAAATCATCCTGTAGATTTTGTTTATATCCAGCAAACTATCAGACAAACAGATGTAGAGGAAAACGTGGTCAACTGAGGTAAAAACTAGAATTGTGCTCAGACAAGCGCACCCCCCCAACAGTCCCCTTCAATTCAAACAAGCGTTGCAGCTTAAGCCAATTTAAAATTCCCAGCTCCACATTGGTTATACTTCCAGGTTTCTAACCCAATTTGTTACCATATACATTTAAATCCACGACAATGAAAATGTTGAAAAATTGTTTGATCTCACAATGTTAAAGAATGAAAAACAAATAAACCCTGGGTCCACATCCCAGTTTAATGAATTCCCCCCCGACTCCACGTCCTGCAGCCAAGTTCCATGATAATCCGTCCAGTGGTTTTTTTTATAAAATCCTTCGAACTAACAGACAAACAAATGAAAGCTGATGGAAAAATAACCTCCTTGCTGGAGGTAAGAAAAACACAATTAAATCAAGCGCACCTCCAGTTCTCTAATTAAGGCTCCGACGTGTGGTTCCCACGGTGAAACATGTTGTGACCCACGTGCAGCTGCGTCTGAACAACAGGAGCCCAGTTCTCCACCAGTCCACTCGGAGACCTGCAGAAATCCAATGGTTTTTTAATATCTGTGAACAGCCCCGTGTTGACGACTCACCACATCTGCACGTGTGAACATGCTGCGGCTCCACAGGGGGCTTGTTTTGCATTTGAGGCTGCGACTGATCATTTTCAAATTAATGAGTAAAGTCATTAGGATCCTGTGTCTGTGCACCACTGACGTCTGGAAGTCGTCTCAGATTCAGTTTTCATATTTCTGTCCGGACTGTGTCCTCTGAGAAACCACACACACAGTTCATTAAAAATAAATGTGATACTAGATCAGTGTAAATAATCTAGTGTGGTTTTTTTTCACTTTAATGTCATTATGATATTAATGGAGGTTTACACAGCTCAGTGATCTTTAATCTGCACTTTGTGGAGTTTTATGGATTAAACCTCAGACGTCTCTGCTCATTCTTTCATCTCAGAAAACCTCCAACACAGAATCAACTTGACGAGTCCTGGTTCGGGATTAAGGGAAGATTCTAGAGCAACTCTGAGCAAAGGAGGAGAAACTTTTACTTTAGTGCGGTCGACCCCGTTACTTAGTATCACACATTCCTTTAATTGGTGGAATTGACTGATCACGTTTCATTCCATTCATAAGCACATCAATCATCAATTCTGTAAAGGTGTGAACCAGCTGCAGTGTTTTGGTCGTGATGACTTGAAGCCGTTGAGGTGATAACATTTAAATAACAAAGACAAAAGCAACACAGACGACAGATAAAGCAACAAATGAGAGTGAGACACGAGCAGAAAAATGAAGAATTACAACAAACTAGAAATCCACAGAACCATAGAACGAACATCATGGTTGTCACAGCCGATTCACCATAAAGAGCGTGACTAACATATCAAGCCAGACTGTATGAAGTGGTTCATTTGGTTGCCATGGTAACGTCATGATGGTATTACCACCAGCATCAGCACCTTCAGGCACAGAACGTCCTCATCGTGAAGACTGCAGCAGCTGCTTCCTCCTCCTCCTCTTCCTCCTCCTCTTCTTCTTCTATCCTTTAATTCTGCCTCTACTTCAGTTGGATCCAGAACGAGACCACGTGCTTTGGTCTGCTGGTCCGCACCACGTGAGGCCGGTGTGGAAGCCCAAATCCAAACCGGACAGACGACCATTAGTTTAAATTAGTTTATGAAACAAAGGCGACGATTTGGCCCCAGTGAAACAACAGAAGCCAAGAGAACCCAGCAGAGCAGATTCACACCTGAACCCGTCTGCTCGTCTGAGAGCGAGACCGGAGATTCAAACCTCACAGGTGAGATCCGTGCCTCTTATTACAGCTTGATCTAAATTATTCTCCTGAACCTGTTAGGAACCCGAACACGCTTCCACCTCCGGGGCTCTGAGGAGCTTTCTGAATAATCTCGACCAGGATCTGCTCCTAAATTCCGTTATTTCAAGAAGTTCCTCTGAATGTCGTCACAGATCTTTGTACGAGGGAGCTTGATGAACACGTCTCATAATGAGCCTGAGTGCTCCTCCTCTCACCTCCTGCCTTCGCCCGAACCCTGTCCACCCCCACTTCTCATAATTACAGCGTGTTTACGATCAATAAGCAGCAGCAACGATCAGGAGCGTTCGCTGAATTATCTCCCATCGATTCCCTTTATGACCCAGAACCTCGACGCCCTTGTTATTCACCGTCAAGCAGGAGCATTAACTTATATTTCCTATGAGGAGAAACTGCAAGAAGGAATAATTGGAGGTAAATGATGAACCTATCGCTCTCCCTGGTCGCTCCGATAATATGCATTCAACCTGTGCAAGCACCAGAACTAAACTCTGATATACTGTATTGTTGAAGAACAGAGAAGAGGTGAAGGAGCCATAAAATCTGCAGGCGACGGGAGCACGGGCAGATTCCTCGTAACGGCAATTATAGATTTGGCAGCAGTGAAATATGTTCCGTGATGTAATTATTAACACCAGCCTTCCTGCAGACGAGTCACACTCGGGCCATCGCCGTGCGACTCGCGTAATGACTTTTCATCTGTTTTCATACACCACTGATGCAGCTAATGTACGAGCATGTCCCCGGTCCCGTGCAGCGTCCACAGCAGAATATAAAACCAGTGGGACATTAAGCACAGACACTAACTCTTCTTCCTCTCGCTGCACTAACTACTGTTGGTTAACACTTGAGCCCGACGTAAAGAGGAGATTTACATTTGTTTGAAATTCATTTCAGCCACAGTCGCTGCTTAGGCTGCGATTAGTGGAAGTTATAAAGTCTAACAGCAGCGTCAGTGGAGCTGGATGCACTGAATCCACTTAGTGCTGCTGCAGCTACAGGCGGGACCTCGACACTACGTCTCCATCCCTGAACACTGTGCTGACGTGAGGAAGAGGAGACTCGTCATCCATCTTTATTTATGATCTATGGGCCAAACTTAACATCCAACCTATTTTTGATAAGGTGTTATTCACTGTGCTCAATATATTTCCAGAAAGCAGCAAAGCAAATGTAAAATATGTTGTGGGAAAACTATCAGGATCAAATATATCTGCAAGAAATCCACTGGTTTTCTAATAGATGTTGATATTGGTGGAGAATTTCCATCGCAAGCATAACAAGTGGTCGATTTCAGGAGAAACTGTTGCTGCCGAGAATTAAATCCCAGTGGGACACGTCCTTTAATCCCTGTGATGGATGGATGTGTAAACGAGTGCGAGCTCTGCGTTTAAATGAGCCTCAGCTTTAAATGTCAGAACTCGTGTCCCGGGGGGCTCAGCGTAAAATGTGTCGTGCGTCAGGAGGGTTTCTTACAGCTGCTGCTGTGGTCGTCCACCAGGATGATCTCTTTGAGCAGGTGAGACGGCGTCCGCTGGATGGCCGTGTGGACGGAGCGCAGCAGCACCGACAGGGCCTCGTTCACAAAGATGAAGATGATGCTGAGCTGAGGAAGGTCGGACGAATACGACAGGTTTCTGCAGCTGGAGAGTGGAGGGGGGGGGGGTGGAAAGAGAGAAACAAAGTAAAGCATCAGCCCATTAGAGGCCGGAGCCATGGGAGGAAGATACCATCACTCATATTGATGAACTAATCAATCAACAGTGTGACCATCGATCAACCGACTCACCCGTCAGGTCGCAGATCTGCAATCGGCCGAGTGAGGGAGATGCGGTCGCTAAGGTAACCATTGTAGCCATAGTAACGGAACTTCTTGAGGGCGACCCTTCGACTCTCGGGGCCCAGGTCGTGACCCCAGTGTTTGAAGAGCGAGAGGGCGGGGTCCGAGGCCAGGTCTGAGGAAGACGCTGCGTCCTCACCGTCCTTCAGAGGCGTGTCTGTGGAGAGAGAGAGAGAGAGAGAGAGAGAGAGAGAGAGAGAGAGAGAGAGAGACAGGTTGGTTGCATTTTGTGACTGTTTTGAAGAAGTCGATTTGAATAGATCTGAGTTTTCCCCCCCGAGAGCCGCCACAGAGCGGCGTGTTGTCAGGCGCGGTGACAGCTGCCTTAGCAACGGTGGAGAAACGTAATGACAAATGAGCGTCCTTCACCTCCAATCAGGGAGCTGCGCGGGGAGAATGATGGAGCGGGCGCTACGTCTGTGCCCATTAAACCAAACCTGTTTGTTGAGGGATGAGAGAATAATCTGAGCAGCGCGGGGAAACGGAGCGGAACCTAAATGTTATATAGAACAACAGGGATTTCACTCTGAGGACGACTTCAGATCAGTTTGGGAAAAAACACCAAAACCCAAACTCATGGTTGTCTGGAACTTTTTTTATTTAATGTGAATTATCGTGCACAAAGAGATGAACCCGTCTAAGAAGCGATTCTCACTCGTCACGATTCCAAACACGAGTTGCTCTTTCACCGCGCGGTGGCAGATCTGGGGCAACACAGCCGCAGAATATAAATGCGACGGCCCGTTGTTTGTCCGAGCGGCTGGAAGACGTGGATCATCCCGGAGAAAATGAGATATTCATGAGCCGGAGTCCCGCTCAAATCCCCGAGTGGGATGTCCAGGTGCAGGCGGAAGGTTGGAGAGTAAACAGAAGGTGCTCGACCCATAAAATAACATTTGCTCCACATCAAGCTAGAGAGCAACATCCTCAACATATTCACAATCAACGTGTCCTGAATAATTAAATGTGTTTTACTCCTCACTTTTAATATGGATGAATAAACTATGACGAGACCCTCGGGGCCGGTCCTGCACATCTGGGGGCCACAAGCAGGATAAGATCAGGTCCTGTCTTGCAGTGATATATTCACAGAAGCAGTTACTGTATATACGCAATTACATCCCTAATTAATAAAGTCTATTTAAGCATTTTATTAATTAATAACAACCGGGTGAACGCAGTAATTTGGGAAAATAACTGCTCATTTTGGTGGATAACAAACATTACATCGGCAAACGTTGACTCTGGATAAATCAGCCGACTGTGCATTATGAGAATGAAAAGGTCGGTGGATGTTTTTATGGGAACAGTGCGAACGCTTCACGTCTCTCAGTTGACGTTTCTCATTACAGTGGATGAACGTTGCTGGGAAACATGTCGTCTACTTTCATAATTCACTGACTACAACTTGTCATCATTGTATATCCAGTTAACACGAGATGGTTTATTTTTTTCCTCATTTGCATGGAGCCCACGCGGTGAATACAAACGATGATTTAAGACGCCTGACAACAGACGACTGACTCACTGAGCTTTGCAAAGTTTGTGTTTCTCTTTGAAAGTGGAAGTTATGACAAGCGGGGCCTGGAATAGACTGAACCAGGTTTCACTCGGGATGTGGAACCTTTGCTGATGTCGAATCAAACCAGACGTTACTTTTCATTCTCGCTATTTTAACAGCTGCTGAGTCACAGGCAGCTGCAGCGTCCTCAACTCAAATCACATTTAAACATATTCTTTTGCTTTATACAATAATATACGTTTTTAAAAATGTGCTGTTAATAGTTGTGTATAATTAAAATGAAGGAACACAGCCTCCTTTCTGTCGGGCCCGGGTGCAGGCGCCGGTGGGAGTGTGATTGACAGCAGGTGGCGAGGTCCCGGAGGTTCTGGTGTACAAGGAGACTTTGTGTTGTCTCCAGCATCTGAGTGACATTTGCAGGTATGTTCCAGTTCTGTTTAATGTGCCGCGGCCGAGCAGCTAATTATCCAGCCGGCTGACATTAGCGGAGTGTTTGTTTGGCTGCTCGCTCGCTGTGTTTGCACGTTGGATAGAGAGGAGAGCTCCCAGGGGACACTGCTGTGGGCTGCTGTGTGGAGGCTGCTTCACTGCGCCCTTGTGCTCTGTCGATGAGCACGGACGTTACCGCTCCATCGTCCAAATATAGTCTCCGTCTGTGACGATGCTGCAGGAGCAGCTTTCTGTCAAACTGATGCAAAACCGAGCAGAAAATAGAAGATATGAGAGTAACGTCAGGTTTTGGATGGAAAGTGCGTTTCCTCTGGAAATTAAAGAAACGCTTGAGAACGTTGTGCTGGGAGGCGGAGCTAAGACGTCCTACCGCTTCTTCCAACCATAAATATGGTAATAAATGTTATATTAAAAGCTGCATTCATGTATTTCCTCAAAAGACAGTCATGTAATTTAGTTTAGAGCTCATGAAACACATTTAAGTGAGCAGTTACAGAGCCGTGCATGAGCAGGATGGGCTCATATTGTTGCTGAACGTTCCAATCAGCACAAGCGAGGAGGCGAATAAAACATTTGGTCAAAACTTTGCCAAACCCGACGCTGGTTTCACAGCGTTTATTTCCCTTGTTGGACTCTAACCTTGGTCAAACGTCCCTCTTTCCTCTGGCTGAAGGTCTGTGGAGCGGCTGCTCTCCTTCCTGCAGCTCAAAGGCCTTTTCATTGGTTTGAAGAGCAGCACTTTCCTCTCAGCCGATAACTCGTCTAATGGTCCTGAGGGTGAAAACGCCGCCTCCTTCCGAGTCGCCTCAACGGCCTCGGGATGAGCAGCCGCTTACTGACGGATTCTTCTCTTTGCTGCAGCCGCTCCTGAGGTTTTAGGAGGTTTAAGTCTTAAGAGCCGAAACGAAGCGGCGGCTGGACGGCGTGAACGAGACTGTGTGAGGTTTCTCAGGTTTTCTCCAGAGGGAGAAGGACAGATGCAGTTTGTTGTGTCCTGCCCTGCTGCACTTTGTCCGACATGTTTCATTATTAATTCAGTCCGACCCAGCTGCCCTTTCTCCAGCGGCTCGAGGGCACAGCGTACCACCGCAGGAGAAGTCAGGAGGAATCAAGTGGAGCGGCCACGAGGTTGTGTGTGTGTCTGTGTCTGTGTGTGTCCGTGTGTGTGTAATACAGTACCTACAGTAAAGTGTGTAGTTGTGCAGTCGTCACATGGACACACTGCTCAGTTCACGTTTTCATTTATGCTCTGCATGTGTGTGAACTGTCAGAGGAAGTTAATTACAACTTAAGAGCAAATAAATATAAGTTCATATTCATAAGATTCAAGATCATTTCAAGATCTCACTCAAACACACACACTCAAACACACACACACACACACAATCCTGCAGCACAGTGCAACCAGCTGTTGTATTTCTTGATTATTTTCCAGAATAAAAGGGAGTGGAAACAATTCACTCCTGCAAATGTGCCAGTTTGCTCACTGTTTGTCCTCATGAATCTATTTTTCTAAATAAAATACCGTATTTCATTGTCTACGGTTTGAAAAAAACGACTTTCTATTCATCTGCCACCTGACAGGGCCTCGGGGGGGAAGGTCAGAGGTCAACGCACACGGGTGCAGCTCACTGTTCAGTCTGGCAGCTCCTCCTGCTCAACAGTAAACAGCGTCGCTTTGTTCTGTGATATCGCTGCTGGAGAGAGACTTGGCTGCTCGTCACTGTCTGTTCAGCTGTGATTACACACACACACAGACACACACACACACACACACACACACACACACACACGCACAACAACAGTTCACAAAGAGACACAGAGGGGAACGATTTTGGAAAGAAAGTCAGATTTGTTTTCAACAAACCATCAACAAAGGGATTTCAACTTATTTACTATGTTTGAAAACTTTAAAAGTAAATCAACTCTCTGGTAGAGTAGAACTCCCCCCCCCCCGCTGCTGTATCCCTCCACCAGCCTGAACACTTTTTATCCAGACTCATATGAGATCACTGTGACCTTTGAAATCTTATCAGTTCATCTTCTGGACAAATGTCAAACTTTGAGGAAATTCCCTAAAGTCAGACTCGATATATGATGTTCAAGAGATGTGTCGTGAGGCCACGGTGACCTTTGACCTCCGACATCCCAAATCTAATCAGTTAATCCGTGAGTCTGAGTGAACATTTGTGCCAAATTTGAAAGGATTGTCTGGAGGAGTTGTTAAGATTATTACACTCACAAGAAAGGGGTTTATGAGGTCACAGTGACCTTTGACCTTCAACCACCAACTTCTAATGAACGTTTGGACCAAGTTTGAAGAAATTCCCTCAACTTTTTCATGAGGAATCGTGTTTACAAGGACCAGACGGACGAATAACCCGGAAAACATCAGGCAGGGTGCGGGAGAAAAAACTGAACAGACAAAATAGGAGGAGGAGAGAGAGGGGTGAGGAGAGGCAGAGAGAGGGATGAGGAGGAGGAGAGGCAGAGAGAGGGATGAGGAGTGGCAGAGAGAGGGATGAGTAGAGGCAGAGAGAGGGATGAGGAGGAGGAGAGGTAGAGAGGGGGATGAGGAGAGGCAGAGAGAGGGATGAGGAGGAGGAGAGAGAGGGGTGAGGAGAGGCAGAGAGAGGGATGAAGAAGAGGAGGAGAGGCAGAGAGAGGGAGGAGGAGAGGTAGAGAGGGGGATGAGGAGTGGCAGAGAGAGGGATGAGGAGTGGCAGAGAGAGGGATGAGGAGAGGCAGAGAGAGGGATGAGGAGGAGAGAGAGGGGTGAGGAGAGGCAGAGAGAGGGATGAAGAAGAGGAGGAGAGGCAGAGAGAGGGAGGAGGAGAGGCAGAGAGAGGGATGAGGAGAGGCAGAGAGAGGGATGAGGAGAGGCAGAGAGAGGGATGAGGAGGAGAGAGAGGGGTGAGGAGAGGCAGAGAGAGGGATGAAGAAGAGGAGGAGAGGCAGAGAGAGGGAGGAGGAGAGGTAGAGAGGGGGATGAGGAGTGGCAGAGAGAGGGATGAGGAGTGGCAGAGAGAGGGATGAGGAGAGGCAGAGAGAGGGATGAGGAGGAGGAGAGGCAGAGAGGGGGATGAGGAGTGGCAGAGAGAGGGATGAGGAGGAGGAGAGAGAGGGGTGAGGAGAGGCAGAGAGAGGGATGAGGAGGAGGAGAGGCAGAGAGAGGGATGAGGAGTGGCAGAGAGAGGGATGAGTAGAGGCAGAGAGAGGGATGAGGTGGAGGAGAGGCAGAGAGGGGGATGAGGAGGAGGAGAGGTAGAGAGGGGGATGAGGAGAGGCAGAGAGAGGGATGAGGAGGAGGAGAGAGAGGGGGGTGAGGAGAGGCAGAGAGAGGGGGGTGAGGAGAGGCAGAGAGAGGGATGAAGAAGAGGAGGAGAGAGAGGGGGATGAGGAGTGGCAGAGAGAGGGGGGTGAGGAGAGGCAGAGAGAGGGATGAAGAAGAGGAGGAGAGGCAGAGAGGCAGAGAGGGGGATGAGGAGGAGGAGAGAGAGGGGTGAAGAAGAGGAGGAGAGGCAGAGAGGCAGAGAGGGGGATGAGGAGGAGGAGAGTAAAGGGGATGTGACAGAAGGTGTTAAACTGGGCGATCCTGAGCTCTGTCACATCAGCTCGCAGAGACACTCGCTTTTTATTAGCTCAGACACCAGGATGGCTCCTTGTGCACGTGCACGTGCACACACACACTGACCACAGCCTGATGGATTGGGAGCGAGCCGCTCTGCTGGGTGACAGAGCGTCTCGTCCCCTCGTCGCTGTGCAGAGCTGTCGTGCTGTGAGCTGTGAGCTCGGCAGGCGGGAGGACGGACGCTGCTGGGACAGGGGACAGGGACCAGAGCTGAGACGGACTTCAGGAGCGAGAAGACGTCTGTTCCACACCAGAGACAAACCAACAGAAATTGTGTTTTCGTTTCAGTTGCTCCAACCGAGAACAGAGTTTCATAGAGAATTCGGTGTTTCTGCAACAAGAGGCTGTGAAGTGAAGTCGCTGATGAACTCCGTGCACAAATAACAGCTTGTACGAGAAGTGAAAACTCAAATTACAGCTTCAGTGACAATCTGTCAACAACCTGCTGTAACTGCGTCATTTTAGAAAACAGGACTGAAGGAAATCTTTGATTTACACGTCGCGTCAAAAATAATTTGGTGCTTGATTAGTTTGGTGTCAAACTTCCCGCTGCAGATGTCGGTCTGTCAAACGCTCGGCTGGTAACGGCTCCATCTGCGAGAGCTCGGCAGCTCGGCTGTCGGCGGAGCGGTGATTGACAGCCGACTGGCAGATGAAGTGTCGGGGGACTATTTTACAGCAGGAAATAAGATGCAGTCGGGGGGGAAAGAGCAACCAAAACAATTTCAATCTCTAAATTCGGGAAAAATCAAAGCCTCAAACTGTCGGAGCCTGGATTCATGTGTGTGCCTGATGAGTCGTCTGACTGTCCATCTCCTACTGAGAGTGTTTCCTCCACCGCACAGACGCAAATAACTTGAGAGAGGTGCAGATGTCTTGTGTGTGTGTGCGTGTCTGTCTGTGTGTGTGTGTGTGTGTGTGTGTGTGTCTGTGTGTGTGTGTGTGTGTGTGTCTGTGAGTCGGAGGAACAGATGCTTCCACGAATCTACATTTTCTTCTGAGAAAACCTTTCACCTTTTGGCCTCCAATCAGTTTCCGAGGACTCGCCACAAACTGCTTTACATCCAATGTGCCAACGCTCCAGCTCTCCGTCGGTTCAGGGAAACGAGCCGATGACTGTAAAGGAGTATTCGGTATTCAGGATCATATCCCGTTTGCATTCAGCTCTGATTCAGATGGAGTGAAAGCGAGGATCCTGTGCGGTGTTTGTTTTGATTCAGAGATCTCGTGTTCATCCAGCGCCGCTGATTTGTTGCGTGGGACACAAAGATGCACATAAACAGCTTAAACAGATCAAGACCTTAAATGGAACACGAGCCCGATTTGCAAAACACAGTGTGTGGATGTAAAAACCCTCAATTAAACCTCGGAGCCTCCTCCGTCGACTTTCAAGTTGCTCATCAGACCCGTATTGAAACGGCTGCTGCGGCTGCCGCTTCGCAGGAACCTATCCCAGCAGGCTTTGCACTTGCAACACAAACACACGCCCACTCGCACCCGAGGATTTGAAAGAATTTGTTTTTGTGGAGAAAATCTCATTTGCTCTGCGACATCATCCCCCTCCGAACGCTCTTTGTCTGCCAATATTTAAAGAGTCATCAGGGAAAACACAGGCAAATCATTTGGCTTTTGTATTGACACTGAGCCGCCGTCAGAACCACACAACGGCTTCTTTGCACACCGCAGCGAGCGATGACTCACAAATGGGCTTTTGTCGATTGTTTGCTGCGCGTTTGGTTTGAAATCTGCCACGAGCGCGAGAGTCATTTGCAAAATGTTGTGTTGCTCCCATCTGGGGCGAAAAGTGAGCCCATCTGCAGCAGCCCCGGAGAAAAGGAAACAAGCTTGTGTACGTTTTGTGTTGCTGCTGCTCCTCAGGGTGCGAAGACACAAACACACTGACGGGGCGACAGGATGTGAGCGTGCAGACGCAGCCTCGTGCAACAGTTCACACACGATTAATTTGATCAAGCGATGAGCAGATGGTGGTTTGTGTCCGCTCACGTTTGAATAATGTGGTTAATGGATCAGACCTGGAGTCAGATCTGTATTTACAATAAACCCACAAGGGAAAAAACAGAGCTGAGACTCATTTACCGCCTTTTAGACGTGGCTTTGAAACTTTGCTCTTCTTTTATCGGTTTTCAGCATTTGGAAAATATTTGGAAACGTATTTAAAATTACTTCAGTGTGATCTTATAACTCCTCTGCACATCTACGGGCTCATTACAAACAGAAACAGATGATACCACATACTAATATATGTCCAATCTTCTCTTTTATACTAATATATATAAAACTTATATTGGAGAATCTGTAGCTTTTGGACGTCAGAGTACGAAGCACAGAAGAGAGAAAGTGAGCGAGTACAAGAAATCGAACAAGAGTGAATATCGGAGCGTATTTAACTCGAGAGCTAAAAGAGAAGTTTCTTGTTCTGCTTGACGTCGAGTTTTACAAAGTTAACTGAATAAATTCCATGTAGCTGGAGCACATCTTGCATTGTGTCGCTTTAAGGCAGCAGATCCAGGATTAGATTATTATTATTATTATTATAAAAGATCTTCACAAAACATAAAAATTTCAATGAACCGGTGAAACAGTGTCCTTGGTTCCTGTATCTGATCCGATCACGTGTATGTGCAGTACGGCTGCTTTGGAAATGTTTAATCAATCTGGAAACGTATCCAAACATGACGGTGACACATTCAGGTGCAGAACAGGGAAAACAGAGGACACACGGCCGAGCTGTGATTTCCCCCGTGCGGGAGCGGACTTATCTAACTTTGCTCTCCCGGGCTCTGATAACCGTCGCCACGCTGTTTACCGAGCGGACTAATGCAGACGGCGTGTTTTCTGAGCTCGCTCCACTTTCCGCCCGTCTCCCCAACACAAACCTGACGGGCTGCAGATTAAAGATTAGAGAAGCAGGTTCCATTAACAAGCTTTTCCCTTTAATTCACGGTAACGAGGCTCAAACAGAAACATCCCATTGAAGCTGGAGAACAGAGACAGAGACTCGGATGTAACCAAACAAGCCAATAGATTGAATCGAGGCTTTATACATTTATTTAATGTTCTGATTTGAAAGATACATAACAATTCTTCATTAAAATGTCTAAAAACAAATAGAACTATGTCGTACACTTTGTTGAGTTGTGTACTGAAATGATCTTAACCCAGAGAAATCCCCTGTTTTATTCAGGGTAACAGGTGATTTAATTGTAGTCGCCTTTTAATTGCATCATTTCCTCTTTATCTGTGGCTTCACTCGTCTCTCCTGTAGCTTCCGGAACAAACGTCTTTTAACGAAGGAAGAACTCGCGTTCTGTCGCTGAAGCTTTTCTAGTTAAGCGCAAACGCACAGAGGAACCAGGCAGCCCAAGAGGATTATGGGACAACAAATGGTGGTGAAGACAACAACTCCCATGATCCCACGCTGCTTCACGACGTCAGTAAACTAGGTAATTTGTGAGTGATTTGATTGACAGACCCCCTAGTGGCCGAAGTACAAGCAGAGAGGAGCTGCAGCGACAGACAGTCTGAGGAAAGTGATGTTCTCTGAGTTTTCCAGATGAAAATATTCTTCCATTTAACAATCCTTGGATTTAAAAACAAATAAAGAAAGACTTCTGCTAAGCCTCGACTCCACGAAGACTTACGTTGAGAGAAATGTGCATTCTGCGGAAAACTGCAGTCGGCAAAAACTTTCGTGGGAATAACAAGAACCTAACCCCTTGCATGTCGTCCCCTGTGACCCCTCACACAACAATACGAGTGGTTAAAAGGAATAAATAAATCAAATTCAGGGAAACGTCAGCTTATGCAGCTGAATCACTTCCCCAGAACAATTCTTTTACGGCACCGCTCACCTGAAATATGCATCAGGCTGAGCTGCAGCTGTTTAAAATACACAACTAAACAGATTGGAAAAAGGTTTTTTTTTTTTTTTCGCCTCAAAACAAGACATTTGCATTTGCAGCGGCCTGTTTACTCTAACAGCACAATATGCTGTTCTTGACTTCAGGGGGCCACAATCAGACGGAAAGCAGGGCACGCATGTTCTGGAGAAGACGACGCCCCCCCGAGACACGGGAGGAGAAACCTGTTACTGCTGCTTCAGGAGGCCAATTAGTGCATCGCATCAGCAGCACGGCAGGTTGAGGAGAGGAGGAGGAGGAGGGGAGGTGATGAAGGAGAGAGGATTTAAACCCTTTCAATTCAAACCCCATCATATCCGCACGGCAGAGAATTAAACTGCCGGAGCTAATAATGAAGAAGAAAGAACTCATCTGAGCACAAACAGCACTGAGGTTTCGTGTTGTTGGATCATTTACTGTCCACAGAAGTCGAGGTGAAGTGGAAACAGAGGAGAGTAAAACTTTATTTCTCAGATGTGACCAGTAAGTGGCTCATCAGCATAATATCTGATCCGCCAAATCATGTTGATGGGAGCAAGTTTAAAATCACACTTTTTCAGTCTTTAACTATTTTACAAAGTGTAAGGTCATCTCATCATTTTACATATTTCCATTTATTGTATCTGTAATATTCTACAGATTGAATATTACCTATTACTTCTGCTGTCATTTTGCTTCTATTTAATCTAATTGTTGTAAATTGTGATTTCTGAATTCAAATCTTTTTCATTTAGTCTCCGTATTGATTTTGAACGTCCCAGTACGGCCCCTTGATTCTGCCTCATTGTGCTGATTGCTTATGAATAAAAAACATAAGTCAATAATTCACCTGTAAACACGAACAAAGCAAATTTAATTTTATGAAAAACAATGACAAATAAAAATCGGTGCCAAAAACTAGGTGGATCATGGATGCACAGCAGCTTCACAGCAGCTTCACCAGGTAGGATGAACGCTTTCTTCACCCCGCTGTAATATTCCATGTTTCCTTCTTTATTAATATGGTTTGCATCAATTTTAGAGGTTCTGCTGAAAATCCTGTGGGTGTTTGTCGTTTTAAAACCTTGTTCCACGGGCCCCTGCCCCTCTGAAGCTCTGTGCACGGCCCTGCGCTGCAGTATTCCTGTGTATTCCATCATCCCCGTGGATTCTTCTCTCTTTAACGAGTCCACTCTGCTACATGTGACTTCATATCAGTGACAAGTAGCTGCAGGTTGTGTGTAAAGCACTTATACACATCTCACACAGAGCTGGATAAAGGCTGCAGAGCTTTCTTCGCCCTTGACATTTGCAGTGATTATTTTTTATTTTTTTTTAGCCTTCAGTGTAAATGCCATGGTGTGTTCAGGCCATTGTAGCATCACAATGAACTGCGCCTGCTGTGCTCTGGATTCCACTCGGAGGGTTTGCAGGTTCTGTTGTGCGGCTGCTTTGGTTTCCAGTCCCACGCAGACTGGGACACGTCCAAGGTCCAACCCCTTGATTCAAAACACTTCTGTTTACGTTTGAGCAAAGAGATGCATGGACCGTGGAGGCCTTCATGATGTGTCGTTAAAAACAAACAACAACACACTCATGTCCGGGCTGTTGCTGAATCACGTTTGTGTTGTTTCTCAGAGCTGAACGCGTGAAGGGGAAGCAGAGTCGCTGAAGGACGTTGTGTTTGCTTGTGCTGCCTCTCGCTTGCTAAAAGGGTAAAGTTAGGCAGGAACATAATGCACAGTGACAAGGTGACTGCGACCGGCCCTCGGAAAATAAAGAACCTGCTCATTACTGTACACATTTCACCACTTCTGAGCAGAACCGCTCCTCTTCCTCTTCCTGTCACAGCTCATCCTGCAGAGCTTCAATCCGCTGATTAGTGGAGCGGTTCAGCTCTGATCACCCGTCTCAGGTAGAAGAGCCGGACGTGGGCGGTGCTTTGATTTTTTTTTGGGTGAGCCGACATATTCCCCTCAGCAGCGAAGCATCAGGAAAAAGTATTTTCTACTCTGTCTCGTCTTTGCCGATTCTCTCTCGCTCTGATTCATCTGCATGAGCGACAGCCGTGTCAGTGGACTGGTGTGTGGATTGTGTGTGTGTGCAGTGTGTGTGCAGTGTGTGCAGTGTGTGTGTAGTTTGTGTGTGAGACAGCAGAACGAGCAGCGAGCTGTGGGCTGGTGAGGGGAACACGCTCCAGGCAGCACAATGTCCTTGGCTCAAACTACCACAAACAAGCCGACGCACTTCCACCACCAACTCCGAGCTGCAGACTGTAAAACACTGTGTCTCTACGTTGACATTGTTTCCCAGATTTGCCTCAAGAAAGGTGGAATAAATTGAGCCTGAAGCTGCTCCTGCTGTCTTTTAAATGTAGAAATGTGTCTCTGGGGACGAACTGATGACAGAATAGTTTTGGCAAATACCACATGGGTTTATATACACATACAGCAGGTCCTCGGTTTGATTCCCAAACCCAGCCGGACCATTTGCATCATTCTCCTAACTCTCACTTTCTCTCCTTCATTGGCACAACCTAATAAAAGCATATAAAACAAATACCATTAAAGCAAATATGTGCCTGCGGGTTTGCGGCAGAAGGAGCAGTGAGTTATTCAGGAGAAAGATTGTTGAGATATGAAGCAACACAAGCAAACAAACACACAACTCCCTTCAGAAAAGATTATTTCTATTGATGGAGGATCATTACCAAGGCAACACCAGCAACAACTTGAGCTCTACACGAGAGAAATGGGACAGAATCCAATCTATTTTTAGTGAAGCCTGACCGTTATGGATTTTTGGTTGTCAATACCAAAATTAGCGAGTAAAAAATGTCCTACATCGATATATCGGCCGATACATAAACAAAGCACAGGACTCTCACACTGGAGACGCAGTTTGGAGTTCAGAGTCGTGTCTGTGGTTCGGGCAACAGATGATCTTTGGTTAAGGTTCAGGAAAGATCGTTAGACATGCGTCCAACACCGGGAACGTTGGTATTAATCCAGAAAAAAGAGCAACACTGTGCAATTTCTAGCAACGGCGCGTGTCCGTGGTTTTCATGTGGAATAAAAAACTAAAATCTGTCAATGTGTTGAGTGGCTTTTTAATGCATCTGCAGAAAATAGAATAATAAATGTCGTCTGAAGCGAAAAACTCCTTCAAGAAGTATCGCTGTTTGTGTTTTGTGCGGAGAAACGTTCAGAGTCTTGTCTCGATATCCGCTGTCGACACCAGAAGACCCTGAATATTGGCCGGTGCCTCCAGAGGCTTCATCAGACCTCGGGCTCGAGTTGTCAGACTCAAATTTATTCCAGCTTCATCCCTCTTCACTAAAGAATCGCTCCTTTAATACACACAGACTGTTTTTTAATAGTTGGCTCTGGTTTAGGTCACTGCTACATTATAAGATTGGATAGTTGGGAAAGTTGTGCGGGTTGTTCCATTAAATTAAGCTGCAGTCGCTGCTCCACAGTGAATCTGAAGCGAGCAGGCTCCTGAAAACCCAACAGCAAACACCGGAGCTCGTCAGAGCCGCTGCTCTGTGACGCCGAATCGATACGATGCTGAATATAATGAATAAGAAAAGAGCAAACAGGCGGCTGGGAGCGTTCCCGGTTCCTCCCCGGGGACGGCCATACTCTCACTTCTGTTCCACAAAGTAATAAAAATTCAGACGCTCGCTTCAGCCCCATCTTCAAGACAAGACTCGCACAGGTTCATATTCATTCATCTTGTGCATCACACCGTGACACCGGTTCCATGGGACGGAATGAAATCCTCACGCGCTCCAAAGTCCCGTCAAACTTTTTCAAACTTAAGCTGAATTCCACTTTTATTCCCGGCGCGATGATAAACTGAGGGCAATAAATATGCAGCTACACGGAGAACGAGTCTATGATCTGTGTAATACATAATACCTTTGTTACTACAGCGATGAAAAATACTATTAGGTATTCAGTATTCATCCTCGGGTGCTTAGTCTCCTGCTCCGCTGCACAATGACAGGAGAGGGTCGGGGCGGCTGCAGTGATATTAAATCATTTAGATAATGTGTTGACCCGGGGGAAGCACAGACACAGATGACCTCAGCACGACTGATAGCAGCAGGCGGATGTGACTGGACAGTCAATGCACACACACACACACACACACAGGAACATACAGACACACACACACGGACACACGCACACACACACACACACGTGCACTCAGAGAGATTTGTACAGTCACTCGGCCTCCTCACGTCTCCGCAGGGATTCATATATTATTGCGCTGTGGAGAGACGTTTACAGCTCGGCTCTGAGGGGAGGAGGTCTCAGTCGGGACAGGTCGTTTATTCACGAGCTGGGGGCAGTTCTGGCCCGAGCGCTTGAAAAGGTGGAAGGTAAAAACAATCAGGAATATTTTACTACACAATATATCTATCGTGCAATTCCTCTTTTTCATTTGCAATATCCAGGACTCCACAGACGGTAGTTCCACTGAAACCATGTGCTTGGTTGTTTATGCTTTATCACACAAGTTAAGGCCAAATAATAAATATGGTGTCAATTAATTAAAGGGAAACAGATTATAAAATAGATACTTACCTCGACCTCTCAGTTTTTGTCCCAATACTAATGAAATCCAGAGTTTCTCTAACCACCTGTGGGTCAGAAACACCTGACGACGCTCAGACTCAACTAGAAGCTCTGGTCACTCTCATATTAAACTGGTGTGGTGCTGCTTCCTCTGTTGGTTTCCAGTGAACGACAGTGGGTGCATGTGAGGGATGACATTCAAACCTCTGTGTCGCTGCATATCATGGAAAATGAGGAGGGGGACGAGTCAAAGTCTGTCTCACAGCCGTCCTGACAGGCCTGGTGATATATTTATGATCCAGGAACCATGAGTGCTTCTCCAGGACGGAGAGCATCGTATGTCCCGGAGTCATACGAGTGAAAACTCGAATCGCCTCTAAGTGTCAGGAGGACGGCAGCGGGACGCTCTTTCCCTTCGTATCACAACTAATGTCACATGTCTTATTCATCGAGACGCCTGGTGGGAATACGCTGGTTGTTGGTTTATTCATGGCGACAGAGAGACTCGTTCGCTCGTCATTGGACGTTCATACAAAGCAGCTTGAAAGTTAGGAGCCGATCAAATGTCCATGTGTAATATTAATGAGGTTTCTCCCTATCCCACTCTGCTGCTGTGAGAAAGGGGGAGAGCGGTCATCCTCTAAGCACAAGGTTCGATCCCAGTCTTCCCCATTCCACATGCTGAAGTGTCCTTGGGCAAGATACTGAACCCCAAAGTGCTGCACGTAGATGCACTGTGTGAATGTGTGTGAATGGAAAATATATACTATATATATAAAAATATATATACACTATATGTCAATAAACAGATCATTTACATGAGTTTTAATACACAGATACTAGAAAAAGACAGACTGAGAAATAACGCCAATCCCGAGCTGCTCAGAAACAAAAAGCAGGAAGTAGAGATTCAACTCTCATTGAAAACAATTACATGAATATATTATTGCATAAGAAATGATGAATGTGAACTTTGACATTTGGAAAACTGGCACATCACAAGATTCAATGCTCTGCTTAGACTTCAGGCACAAAACGAAGAGTGAGTTCACTGACAGTGAAATCTGACGTCACAGATCTGACTCAGTCAACAGAACCTGCACAGGTGGATTGAAACCCAACAAGGACGTGTTTTAATACTTACAAAATCTTTACTAATTTGTACAGGGAGGTTATTTCATATCTTTGACCTGAGTAGGGAAAGGCTGGAGATTGGAGCGAATGCCGACTCCCTGCTTTGCCCTGAGCAGAGTGGCTGATGGGTAGATTAGAGCCGAGAGCAGAGCTATAGTGTGGAGTCGGTTTTCTAAGTAATAATTAGGAATCTAAATGTCGACCGCAAAGCTTCTTTCAAAGCTTCTAGAAAATCAGGATAATGAGGCTCAATTCTGCAATTTGCATTTCTCCAAAACATTAGATGTGGTTCCTTGTGGCGTTGAACACATACAAACCCTGTAACAGATGTGGAAGAATGATGCACTGGCTCATGGATGTTGACGTGAGGTTGCGCGGCCATAAATCTCAAAGACAATCAGACAGGAAGCAGAGATCTAATCTCATCGCGTTGACCGAGGAGCTTTATCTCATCGCAGACGTTTCCCTGAGCTAGATGACAAAACGTATTCAAAATCCATTTGGCTTCGTGAAATGTGTTTTCTTCTGCTGATATGAAGTTTACATTTTGTCTGAGGGAATTACAGAAGTGCGGTCACGTGACGGCAACAATTTTGTTTCAAAAGGAGCCAATGACATATTGAGTTAGGCTCTAATTCTTCAGCAGGCACTTCACCAGACTGTGGGGGAGTAAAATAAAATAAATGTAAGATGGTAATTCCGCCTCTAAAAGTGAGTGAGAGGAAGATACGAGGATTCAAAATGTCACCGCGCCTCTGAAGCGAAGCAGGACAGGGATTCGTGCAGATGTAGACGTGTTCGGTTAGGAGTGACGCACAAACCCTGAGTCCTGCTAATGTGTGGAGTCCGTCCTGTTTCATTCTGTCCAGTGTCTCACAGCCTCGGCCCTCGCCAACCAGCCATCTGTCAGCCGCGACCTAGCGCTGGCATTAACGTGCCAGAGCGCCAAGGAGACGAGGCTGGAGACACCAGAGACAGAGAGGTGAGGTGAGAGACCAAGCCGAGAGAACGAAGAGCTGAATTGGGGATGAAGAGGATGAGGCGATGAAGGAGGAGGAGAGAGGAGAGAGCAGATGTAATCCTCTGACCCGCGACGCCTCCAGCGCTGATCAATGTGTTGACTTTAAAAGATGTTTTCATGTGGACATGAACTGAACTGAGATGGAGGCTCCAGGGTAACGCGCTCAGAAAGGTTTTCAAAAAACCAACCGATCGATGAAGTAACAGGATCCTGTTGCTGTTTTACAGACGGTTGCTGTGCAGCTTCGCTTTCTGCACATTTCAGCTGGAAAAATGATTTGCGTTGTGCAGGCCGCTGAGTTCAGAGCTAAAGATGCTGAGTTTTGTGTTTTGCTTGTTTACACATTTTACACACTACCTCACAATGACGACTGAGGATTTATTCTGTTCCGTTGTATCTTAAAGGGCCTCGACGGGATCCCTTTTACACTGCGATGGTTATTTATGGACGTCGGAGGCGACTTTAATCATGTCACAAAAAATAAAAGACTCTCAGATTCAGTCCAGATGAATGGAGACGACAACAGCGCAGTGTCACTCTGTTCATTTTCCATGACTGATCACACTGTCAGCTCAGTGTCCTCAGACTCCCCGCGGCAGCACGAGCTCAATCTGCATCTCGAGCAACGCGCATGAAGCTCGTCTGCATCGGAGGACGACGTGTGACCCGAACAAACCGGAGAAAAGCTCTGCACGCTGTTAGAAACCGGAGAGTTTATGTCCAACCTGTGTCCATGAAACAAGGGGAATCTTCGATGAGGTGGAAAATGGGATCCAGCTGTGGAGGTGAACACCTGCTGAGGCTGTTGTATCTTCAGAGAGGAACACACGCGGTGCAGAAACGCTCCGTCAGAAGAGATGAACTCAGGACTTTATCAGCAGCAGACATCTACGTACTGTTGCTGCTCAGGGAAGCTAACAGGCACTGGGATGGAAGATGTGCTGACTTACTATCTACAGTTGTTTATATTAGGTTGTGAACCCTAAGAGATAAATCGGAGTCATTGGGAGATGATGAATCGCTTAGTAATTAATTAAAATAAGTTCTACCACACATGGTTGAGGTGTTGCTGAATAGAAAGCCAGTATTTATGTAGGTTAGGACTGGGAGGAAGTAGAGACAACAGGAAATGGGTGAACGAGCTTGTTGGAACAATGGCGGCAGGAAGAGATCGGCAGCGTTCTGGGAAAGTGGAGGCATCACGTGATCCAGGCAGAGAGAAGAAGGGCTGAAGGTGCTTGTAAGATGATGAAGATGCAGCTGCAGGACAAAAGGAGAAACCACCAGATCACATGGTCCCAGATCTGGAAGGTCGAGCCACTGATCAGAAGTTCCTGATCCAGTTGGTTTACAATGTTTAAAATATCCCGGCAGCATATTTTGAGATGTCGTCCAAAGGTTCTGGGGAAGTTGGATTCGTGGCGTCATGACCAGATGCTGAGGGCAGATTCCATCAGGACCAAACGACCCATCGATTGGGCTTTTGGTCACTGCTCAATGACCTGGGATTCAAACCAGGAACCTTCTGTGCATTGATTGGTTAAAACTGCTCACACCTGAAACTTGTGGCAAGTGGTGGTAATGCATGAATTTGAAGGGGTCAACAAACCACTTAAAGGTTTTACTTTGTTGTTTGTAGTTGCTCTAAATAAACTCACAATTCCAGTAGCATTCCTCAGTCTGAAAGATTAACTGGCACCGTGCACACACACCGTGCACACACACACACACCCCGTGCACACACACCGTGCACACACACACACACACCGTGCACACACACTCTTCTTGCATGTTGCGGTGGTGTCTGATAGACAGTAAAGGAAGCACACACACACACACACACACACACACACACACACACACACACACACACACACACACACACACACACACACACACACACACACACACACACACACACACACACACACACACACACACACACACACACACCTCCTGTGTTTGAGTCGCCCTCTGCGTCCTCCCTCTCCAGTCTCTTGTTCCCCTCCATGACACCCTGCCTCGGATTTCCAGACAAGCTCCCATTCTATCAATCAGCTGTAATGCCTTCAAGACAAACCCTGTCTCCCCATCAGCTCGCCTTTCTTTTCTCCGTGCGCTGACGACTCCGTGTGTCAACATGAAGCTCCTCTTCCTCCCTCTGCGTCTTTCTTCCTGTGCCTGATCCGTCTACCTTATTGTTTGAGCCCCATCGACTCTCTTCCTCTGTCGTGTGGAGAGAAACACTTTGTCTGGCGTGTGCTTCGATGTGTGGGAGAGACACAGGCGTCCGTGGCCTCTTGTTTGATAAAGCAAAGTGGAAACAACGAGCCTGCATCATAAAGCAAGGAGGGACTTTAAATAGATTCATGTACAGATCTTTAAAAGCTCGTTGATCTTGTCAGTTATGTAACTTACGTACAGAAGTGGAGCTAAAACTGGAATCTCATTGTTCATCTCTTCAGAAACTCTCCCCGTGGCCACAGAGCATCACGGTGGTGTTAACTGCATCTTATCTGTGCTATTGTGGCTAATTAACCTCTTTGGCCCCTTCTCCAGAGAGGGGCCCCTAAAGGAAGAGGAGGCAGGCCGAGCAGAGACGAAGGTGTCCGGGGCAGATGGCGACCCGCGACCCCACGGAGCCAGACATGACAGGTAGTTATTAAAGGTGTCTCTCACTAAACCACCTCAGGCTCCCACAGGAGGACCGAACTTTCAGCAAATTAACAAAGCCCCTCAGATGAAAATCTATATTTTAACTTTTTAACACATCACTTTATTGTCGTTTACTACAGGATGCAGGATATGATCCATCGAACAAGCTATGTAAGCGTATTCAGAGACGACAAAGAAAAAGATAAAGCTTTGGAATGGGCTGTTTGTTTGGTCCTGGGTGAGTCTGGTTGCTGCAAGGTCAGAAAACTCCACGTGTCTTAATGTCACTATAACTTATTCAGAGTATGAACTAATTCAGGTGAAGTTAATCAGAAAATGCTGTTTACATGACAGCTTTTTGTCTTAATCGAGTTAATATTGTTGTCCTACAGTTTAACAGAGGCTAAACAGGAAGTGATGTCAGGACTTCTGTATTTCTCCACAGACAACACACACTAGATGTTCATTCTGGGAGTTTTGCCCCCGAGCAGCGTCCTGGTTATTGAACATTTCCATTCAAACCGAGGCTTAAATTCAAATGCAGCTGCGTGATCGTTGGTGATTCATGTGAAACCTATATTTAGTCCAGACAGAAACCTCAGGGCGTCGCTGAGTGGAGATCTGAAGAGGAACTGAGGCTGGTGCAACAACACGACAGGGACACAAAGGAAAACCAAGCGTTTAGACTGGAGACACAAACGGATTCTAACAAAGAGCTGTTCGTTTAGTGAAAGCGCTTGATAGCTTGTGTGCACGTGTGTGTGTCTGTGTGTGTGTGTGTGTGTGTGTCTGTAAATGGGAGGTCGACACACAGCCAAAGCAGACTGTTCTCTTGTCAGCATATTATGATCCGACCAATGAAAAGCAGCCAAGATAATGTGTGGAAACACACACAGTCAACCACATTAAGTATGTCCACAGACACACACACACACACGGGTGAGGTATTTGTGGTTAGATGACTAAAGACAGGTGGTGTATGGAAACTGCTTATTTATGCAGACTACATATGTTTGAGACCCAGCAGTAATTGCAGTGTGTGTGTGTGTGTGTGTGTGTGTGTGTGTGTGTGTGTGTGTGTGCGCGCTCTGTGTGTGTGTGTGCGTACAGCAACAGTAATCCAGTCGGTTCAGCCCTGAGAGAACCAGTCGGGGACAGAGCCATAAATCATTGAAAGAGCGTATTTGCTTCTTGACTTTATTTGAAGCTTCGGCACATCAGTCATGTCGAAGCCTAAATGTGAGATTGTCCGTGTGTCGGAGTTTCCATTTTCTCTTGACAAGCGCTCAATCGCCCTCCGACTGGGCCGAGGAACCGATGAGCTGCTGTGTCCAATGAAGGATTTGGGCTGAGTGGCTCTGGAGGAAGCTTCAGAACAAGGTGCAGTGCGAAGGCATCGCAGCATCTGGAAGATTCACAGCATGCAGATGTGGACGCAGCTGGATCTAACGTCCCTTCTGAGGTCTGAAGCCCTGAATCCTCTCCGACTTGACATCGGCTGGAGAGTGAGACGCAGCGAAGGCTCAAACATGAAGAGGATTGAGTTCTGCCGTGTGACATTAGCATGACAACGCTCAAGCATGTGGGTTGATGTAAATTAACTTTACGATTACTTTTCTAGAGTTGGGCATCATTAACTCTTTATCCAGATCTTTATACTGAACCGTACAGATATCCAGATCTGGCTCTGCTGCCTTAATAACTGTGTGAGAGTTAGTTCTTAATTAATTAGTTAATTCATTTAGCTTTTTTGGGGGGGGTAAAATGGCGTCATTATGCAAATATAAAATACATGAATAGGACAAGCAACAAATTGTGGCTGTGAATCAGCACAGACGTAAAAAAGTTGTTATTGTTATGTTATTTTTATTGTTGGTTGCAGTTTGGGTAATTCCCTTTGCCAAAGTCTGCAGAAATGCAAACTCATATCTCCTACATATGTTTATGTCGTGTGACACATAAAACCATGTAACCGAGTCCAGCCTCTGTTAACCTCCCTGCTCTGTTCCTCTGCACGTGAAGGTTCTGTGAAGGGGAATTTGTCTGAAGATGCTCGGATGAAACGCTCGTGAAACCTGCAAACTGGATTAACACGAGCAGAGAAATCCACCCCTACAGTCACCCACATCTTAAAGTGTCACTGCATTCGTTTTCTGGAAATGAAAATCCACATTTCCTCCCCTCGGACTCAGCCTCGGGGTTGGTCTTGGTTCCCTAAGTGGTTTCTAAGTGTTTCCTCCACCGTGCTCGACATGGTCTCCTTCTAAAATCCTCTCTCAGCCGCCTCTAAAAGCCTGAGAGAAAAAGAGCCTGAGAAATTCACCTACAAATCAGCTACTCCAGCAGAAACAACCTTGGGAGACAGATCTGTACATAGGAGGGGGTTTCTGCACGGAAAACACGTTTCATCTGAAACACCGACATCTCGAGAGCCTGAAGTCAGAGAGCTTTACCAGATCCATGTTCTGCTGGGTTTGTACCGACGCAGATGGAATATCCTTAAAGTTCATTTGTTCCAGTGGATTCAACTATTATTCTATCGTCCACAAAATGCTTCCGTGAGCTCTGATTGATGAAGCTGCCGAACGTGGAGTCTTTAACACAGAAGATAAAGAAAGAAGGAAAATAACCTTCATTAGAGCCGTGCTGGCTGATCCTAGAATCATCATCCATCTGATGTTGCTGCATCATTTGTGGCTAATTACAGTAAAAGCTGTTAAACACCACCGACACTATCTTCTAGTAGGAGCCACAAACCGAGCTCTGCTCTTAAGTTCTGCTGCCAAAAGGAACCTGATAACGTTGATGAAGAAATCTCTGTGAAGTGAAGGTGACTCCACGCACGCTGACGTACACCTGCAGCTGTTATGTCTGTCTACTGTGGACAGTTAAAACTTTGTGGATCTTCTGACACAGAGGGAATTCTCGCGATGATGCCGACGACCAGTTTCGACATTGACAGACGTGTGTTAGTTTTGTGCGAGAAAGAGAACGAGACAAACGGCCCTGCACACAAAACACAACACACCCAGTTTGATTCCTGCTCACCACAGCTGTGAAGAGTTATCTGAGTTACTGTGGCCTCTCCGCCAGCGTCCGACCATTCTCCTCCGACCTCTCGTCAACACTGTGCCTCCGTCAGCACAACCGTTTCTCACTGAAAACTGTTTTTCTGTTTTTTTGGCACCGTTCTGATAATAAAAATCAGCAGTTTCAGAAATACTCGGCGCAGCCGGTGCCAACGATCCGGCCTCAGTCAGAGTCTCTGAGATCACAGTTTCTCTCTGGGTCTGATGTTTGACGTGAACATTAACCGAAGCTCCCGACCTGTAACTGCAGGATCAGAGGAAAAGCACTTTGTAACTGTAGTGTTGCCATTTACAGAGAAATGCTTCGGTATCTAACAGTAAAAAAACGTTTATATATTCACCTCTTAGCTCCTTATTGATGATATATATTAATATATTTGAGTGCCTGAGAATACAGAAGTTACATCTGACGTCAGTTTGGGACAAAGTGAGGAGAAAACACATGAGTCATCCAGAGATGCTTTAACTTCAGGATGAAGTAAGGAACAGTAAATCATCCTCTGCAGCTCACATCCTGTTACAAACACCACACACATGGAAAATACAAGTGATGCAAAGCTCGACTCTGAATGAGTCTCGATGATCCTCTGCCAGGAAAACAAGCGTCTCCTGCACAAACGGACGTGTGATGAGTTAAATAAAAAGCATCAAAAGCAATTATTTATTCAAAAAGACTGTTTTCTTCTCCCCTTCGTTCAATAATAAATGATTTACAGACGACATAGTCCAGAAGAATTTAAAGTAGCTGGCTGACAATCTAAAAGGACATGAAAGGTCTCAGTAAACGTCTTTAAAGTCGACGTCTCTGAACTGGTGGGAGAACGTCCCCTCGGGACGCTGGTGGATAACAGCGTCTGACGTGATGTTCAAACATCTCCACTGGAAGTTAAGATGCTTTGACTTTCAGTGAAAGTGACGAGTGTGTGAGCGAGTGAGTCTACGAGGTGTTCAGCTCCTGAAAGGACAGAAGTGGAGGAGTCAGCGTCTCCGCTCTGCGTCTGTCTCCGGGTGCTTAGCTTCATTCCTCCTTCTCAATGACCTCAGCGACCACTTCATGAAGTGAGTTTCACTTTGCTTTAACATTTGGGACGGGGTCACACTTCAGTGCTCCGGCGGTGCAGTGGAAAATTACACATCGTTTAATTTCTGGAAAAACGGCTGATTGCTCAGGAAAGTTGCTTTTCCTCCGTCTGTGTGTGCACGAGCGAGTCCATGTGTGAGTCTGTGATGTTTGTGTGTCCATGTGTGAGTCTGTGAGTCCATGTGTGAGTCTGTGATGTTTGTGTGTCCATGTGTGAGTCTGTGAGTTTGTGTGGCCATATGTGAGTCTGTGTGTCCATGTGTGAGTCTGTGAGTCCATGTGTGAGTCTGTGATGTTTGTGTGTCCATGTGTGAGTCTGTGAGTTTGTGTGGCCATATGTGAGTTAGTGTGTCCATGTGCGAGTCTGTGAAAGCATGAATGACAGAGGAGCAGAGAGAAGAGGAGGTGCAGGGGTGAGTTTGATAGCGGGTCAGTATTTGCTCATCTGCAGAGGGATTAAGATTAGGCTCAGTAATCTGGACGGCACAGACGGATGAATGCTCCTTCACATACACACACGCGCAGATGTGTGTTGTGTCAGATTAAAGGTTACAGGGGCAGAGCGCACACACGGGATTTCAAACGAGGAAATTGTAAACTGATGTCCTGCGGGTGGCTCCTAAATGACCGTGGGAGACTCTTTACATAGTCCTGTTTAAAATGATCTGAAATCTAAATAAATATATATTTATAGTCGTTAGAGTATTCATTGGTTTTCCTCCTTATCAATTTGTCCACTCGTGACGACGTCATAAATGTTCATAGATGGTTATAACTTACAGAGTGTTAATAATTATTTTTCAGAAAAATGTCTACAGCCAACATTTGGATCAGGATGTTCTCTGTGTTTAAATTTATTGAAATGTATTTATTTATTTATAGCACAAATTCAGTATCTGTATAATTTATTATGGTTTATTGACTTACATAACCTCTTAGCTGAGGTTGAACAGATTTACGCTATGAAGCATTCATCCATCATACGAGTAAAACAAAGGTCAATTAGTTATAAATTTGTAGAGTTTAGAATGGTAAACTTAAAATATATATATAATGCTTCACCAGTTTTTACATTTAACGCCGTCACCATCACGGCTCATCGTTTCCTGTTACCATGATGTCATAACCTTCCTCTGCACCAACACTAATGTGCTCACCACCTCCTTTGAGGTAAACCATTAAACTGTGACGGATTATTGTACATTCCCCAACTTCAAAGTAGATTATTGTAAATCCATCACATTAAGTCTGCGGCTCCTCCACCGTGTGGTTAAGTGGTGCAGGTGAACCGTGCCCCGTGGTCACCGCGGCGCCGCAGCCACGAGGGAACCCGGTGAACTGAAACTCATTCTCCCTGAAGCTCGTTGCTTCCTCTGTTCTGCACAGATTAATCACCCGTGAAACATCAAACATCTGTTTATTTCCATAGCTTTGCTTTGTCTTCGTTTACGATCTGAATTTGCAGCAGCAGTAACAGGCCCAGTATGGATTAGTGTTATCACCTCCTCCTGGAACACGATGCAGATATTGATAAGAGAGTATAAAACTCAGGAGAGATGAAATATCAGAACATCCAATATCATCAGTCTGAGTGTTTTTCATTAGACACTGAGAACATTGTTCACCTTGGAGAGACGTTAATAATAAACCTGCGTTATCAACACGCGCTTTGTTTCCAACCTTCAATATCTGCCTCTTAGTGTTGACTCACATTCTATTTGTTCAGTCAACACTGTTAATCTTAAAATGAAGCTAATTAAAGTCAATGTTTGCAGTTATTAATCTGCATGTGGTCATTAATGTTTAGGAATAATTGCCGAAGCTTTGCAGCGTCTTTTCAACAATGTTCAATGTTCCGGTTTCTTCGTCTGCAACTTTATAGTTTTGGTTAAGTTGCCGTTCTCTTTCATAGCTACTTTCATGAATCATCTATTTTCAACTTGCCAAACATAAAAACTCGTGATTATAGTGAAGTATTTATCAGCTGTAGATCTAATCTATATAATGGGGCATTGGAATTGAGGCCCAACGAATGAATGTGCTCGACCAATCGTACGTCAGTCTCAGCTGTCAATTATATCGTCAAATAACGACAAACACCAGAAACATGAACATACACCAGTTTGATAAGAACTCCCTAAAATGACGTGTAGTTTTAACTTATGAGTTTGGTCCATGTCCCATCCACTAACATGGAGGTTTATGACCTATACTGCAGCCAGCCAGCAGGGGGCGATCACAAGCTTCACTTTTAGGGAGCTGACATGTCGTCCATCTTTATATCTACAGTCTATGAGCTAAATGCTAAACTCCAACAACTGTGAACATTAGAAAATAGCCTGTTTGCCTCATCAGCTTTAAGCTCATGTTGCTTTTAGCTCATTGATATAAACGCAGGTTTCTCTTCCAAATGTTTTCACTCAAAGTTAAACAGGTTTTATATTTAAATAAAGATGGACAGACGGACATGTGAGCGATCCAGGATGAACGTAAACCATTAGAATCAATTAAAGCTGAAACCAATTTAAAAAAAACTGACTCTTCTCTGAATATTTAATCAGAACTCAATCATCTTTCATTTAAAGGAAAGTAACGTGTACAGCAAAGATCTTCATATTCCAGCAAACACGATTTCTTCACTATTTCCCGTCATCTCTAAGTTTCTTTCTGACTTCTCTTCAAATATCTCACTCACACCCCCCCCCCCCCCACCTCCTCACGAGGAAGACTCGGGGCTCCTGAACCCGGTGAAGGTCCAGGACCACATCTCCTCCTGAGTCGTATGGAGGATGAAACACTGACAGCTGACGTGCGCAGAATGATCCGAGGGTCTGCAGCTCAACGCTCACACATCCACACACTGGTCTTCATGTAGCACACGTACTGAGCAGAACCAGCTCCTCACTGGGGAGAAGCAGCTGGAACATACAGGTCCTGGCTTCTGCAGCAGATTCCTCACAGAAGCATAAACATCTGAATGTAAATAATTCATAATCAGTGAAGTGATCACTCACATTCCCGTCGGCTGCTGAACAAGATGATTGAATTCCTCAGAAACAAATTAAAACCCAAGGAATGAATAATGAATTAAATATACCATTACATGTAGCATCATGTTCATCTATGAATGCCACCTACTTGGCTTGTGTATGATCATAATGATAATAATAAAAAATGCTCTGAGCCCATAGCTTGATAAATGGATGTATAACAGTAATAAATAAAAATAAAATCAATTAAAACAAAGTGTGGTTAACGAGACAAATATAAGATCAGATGTAATTATGGGCTCAGTCAGTGAAATGTTAAGGAATTGATCTTTTAAAAGGTCAATTAGCTGATTTAAATGTGACTTCATTTCTCTAAACGCAGGCTCGTTAGTTCCTCAACAGTCGGACGACACTTTGTTCTGATGGTTCATAGGAGATCAGCTCGTTTCTCACTCTTTCTATTCTTGCTACCAGCTGTAAATACACACAGGAATTTCAGTATTTAATAAAATATCAACGGCCTTGTTCCAAACTTATTTTCAAAAGACTTCAGCTTCACTTCACACTTGTCATCAGCTCATTCATTCTGAGAGGACGAGCTCCACACAGAGTTTATTTTCCCTGAGTTATGAAAAGTTGGACTCGTGACACAAGTCGAGCATTTTGATGCAACAGGAGGAAATTAGCGTCTGCACAGCAGGACAGAGATTTAAAAACACGCCGAGGTGAGAGACACCAGCAGCCGAGGGGACGTTAACAAATCCAAGAAGTCAACAGGCCTCAGAAATGTGTTTCACCAGGTGATTCAGGGGGAAACACACATGAGGAAACTCTCCAGAGTAAAGTGGAGCATGTGTTTGATGTTGTTCCATCAATTAAGACACGTTCGTTCTCTCCTTCTCCTCAGAGCTGCAGAGCAGATTGAACACGATGTGTTAAACACAGAATGAGTTTAGAGGCTCGTGTTCGTTCTCACTCCCTGAACCAACATCCAGTTGGCAACTGGACTAACTTCACCCACATCTGTTCTGTGTGTTCGTCTGTTCTGGACCCGAGCGTCCGTGGCTAGACTCTGAGACACCAAAGAACACAAGTATCCATTCTGCAAAGACTTCTTCAGACTTTATATGTCAACAACGATTTACGGAAAACGATAAGTCATCTAAAGAGGAGGAGGTTTTATTTAGATGTGCACAAAACCTCATCGACTTCAATTCCCTGAATAAACCTAACTTTTTCACATCAAGACAAACTTGTTCTTTCCTGACCTGAATCACAAGTTTTATGATAATCTGTCCAGTGTATATAAGATAAATATATCGAGAGATGTGTTTCATCAGCTTTATGAAATGTAGCTGCAGGTTTTAAAGTCCACACTGTGTTAATTTACCAAATAAATCACAGCACGCCGACACATTAGTTTTTTCCGTCACAGCAGGACATAAAAAACGACTTGAGAGAAGTTCTTAGATTGAAAATGAAGCTCAGAGAACGAGCGTCGCTGTTACACTCAGATGTCGTTGCAGTGAATAACTTCACTATGTGTGTGTCACACTGTAAATACACAACTCTGTGTTACGGTGACTTTACATCGACAATGTTGCTCTTCTTCTTTTTCTACTGGAACTGATTTCAGGTAACTTCTGTGACCTTGAGAACAAGATGAATAATTAATAACACACTGAGAAAGATAAAAAAAAGCAAATTAAAAAGCAAGAATAAGCTTCACAGACCAAACAATTATCGTTTCTTTCTGTGACAGCAGGTTTTCAGCTTCTCCAGAACAAGTGACAATAGAGAAAAAAACTGAACAATGAGGAGCACAACTTTTCTTTTCCAACTTTCAGACCTCGAATGAAACAACAACAACACGATCATTATTCCATCACAACAGTGTGAAAGCAATCAGAAAGCTACAGGGACGGACACGTCTCCTGTTGTTCACTCACGTCTCAAACAAACAAACAAACATCACCGGTCCTTCGTACGGTGCGAGCGTCACTCAGGCGTGAAATCCACAGCCCGTCGCCGACGAGGCTTTAACCAGCGTGGAGGATCATTTGTATGGAAACAAGATGCCGAGCGACGACACTTCAGCGACTCAAACAACAGCAGCTTCCTCCAAGTCGTGCGTTATCACATTATCATCTTGTCGTCTCCGCGGCGTGAAATCCACTCGAGAGGCAAAGCGAACAATACGGCGCCGAGCTCGGGCGGTGACCTGTGACGGTGTGTGAGACGAGCATATTATTAACTGTAGGATATAAAAACATGAACATCAAGAGCAAACCATCGATCACGGCTGAAAAGGTGTGATCTTCTAAATGCTCCTTTTAATGTTTTAATAGGTGGGAAGACAAGCAGCTGACTGGGAACATATAAAACATTTAATTGAAGCGAATAATTAAATATAATAATGTAAAAACTAGTAACATGTAAACAATGGTGCTCCGTTCTGTTATTTCATGTCCTTCAAAAAGTTAATCAGTGATTTTTCCATTCCAACGTACGAGAAATAATTAATAGAGCCAGACGATTTATTGCTTAGCTGATTAAATCTCCTAATACGAGTCTTTCACATATTGTTTTTTGTGTTTATGTTTTCTGATCTGAAAACAAAAATTGCTGAATAAACAATCCAGAAAATATGTTCTTTTTATTTCTAGATATTTATATATTAGAGTTTCTGGTTTAACTGTAAAATATCAAACCTCAATGACATTTCTGTGTCATCAGGGTTTGATGATCCTGGGAATCATTAAGACTAAATATCAATAAGACTTATGGTGAGAAAGGATCCTCTAAATAACTTAAATATGGAAATAGTAACTTCATCATTTAAACTATAACAGATCTCGCAGCTGGAGATGGATTTTACAAGTTGTGATGTATTTGTAAATTGTGAGCTTGATAAGGACTGAGACTCAGGATGTTTTTCTTTATGACAAATAAGTTTCAGGAAAAAGCTCCTGTAAGTATGACTTTTAAAAGTTTAAAAGACAGAAGCTGAAACCCTTGCGTCATGTGGACTGTGTGGATGTGATTGGATGTGACTCTCGGTGGCTGAGCAACACAGACAAACCTTCAGTAAATGTCTCAACATTTAGCTTCAGATTTAATAAACTGTGACTGGTGCACGACATCACCTTCTTTTTTTAAAGAGCCCATAAACGTCAGAGCAGAGAGGAGCACAAATACAGAAGTGGAAATATACAAAAGTCAGAAAGACCTTTACAGTCAGCTGAGTCCGTGGATTATACATAATGAATTAAGTTTCCCTTTGTCATTATGGATTATTGAGCGTAGATTTATCCGTGAAAATGTCAATTTCATGTGTTTCAAATTGAACCTACAACCCAATAAAAACAGATGAAGGGGTCTGACTACTTCCTGAAACAGCGTGTGAAGTCAAACCCGTGTTTAAAGGGATGAGAGGAGCACAAGTCCAAAATCAATGAGCGAGTTCTAAAAGGAGCTTTGAGAGGATTCACGTTTCCAGAGAGAATTTCAGACGTGAGATATTATTTCCTTCACAAAAGGGAGAAAAGTCGCTGAGAAGGATTTAGCTGAGTGATCAGTCTCAGAACGAGCAGCATGAAATACAACGGGCCCTTCAGAATGTCTTTTGAATATTATATTTGAATAAAAATGGCACATTGTGGAAATGTTGTGCTTTTTCTAATTAAATGGAATCCTGTGACTTCTCGACAACGTGAAATGTGTCTCGGTGGTTTTTTTCCTTTTGTTGCCTCGACTTGTTTTTCTCATCATCAACAGCAACGTGACAAAATTATTTATCGTCAAAGTTGTCGAACACACGCTGAGAAAAACACGGTGAGAATAAACCGTTTGGCTTCGAGGAGACGAGATGATCGTCCTCACGTCTGTTGAAGCTTCAGACAAACAGCGGATCATCAAATCCTTCAGGAGTTTTGTGAGACGAATCATTTGAAGGGAATTTGATGAGCGACACACGGAATTAAAATCTGGAACAAACAAGACTCAATTAAAAAAAAAATGTGACACATGTAAAGAAGTTGTTCTGAGTGTTTTTTCCACTGAGAGGAAAAGCAGCTGCGTCCCACTGAGACAGATATGAGACTGGACTCAAGGTTCTGAGAAAGCAAATTAATATATTTTTGCAATATTTCAAACAATTCCCTTCACCCTGTGAAACCAGACCCCCCCCCCCCCCCCCCCGGGCGGCCCCCTGTCTGCAGGAGACGGTTGTTGCATCCGACCCAAAGCAAAAACCATAAAAGCTCTAACGTTTATTATGTTTTGAAAGCAAAGGATCCATCTTTCATTGCATCATGTTCATTACTTGTGGTGAGGAGCAGGGAAATATGTTCATATCTCAAAAACTAAAAAAAACGTACGTTATTCAAATAACGTATACATGTTGTTTATATATTGAGAAATGTTTTGGATCAATACGTTTTATGTGTTTATCTTGCAAAATGTGATGTAGAGTAAACCCTGCTTCCTCCATGTTAGCAGATGGGACATGAATGAACTAAACGTTAAATTTTAATTCGTCATTTGATGCTATAAAAACCGGGCGAAGCATCATAGGTAGATTATGATAGAGAAGCTCAGACTCTGGTTTATCCCTTCTTGTAACATGCAGCACATTATTCTTTTCCTCTCTCCTCTAATAGTTGCAGCTCATATTTGCTGTACTGGTATTAAGTGTAAATCCCCAACATTTGGCAAGACAAGAGATTTGAGGAGGATGTGGGAAGCTGCTACCTGCTGCCTCGGTGAAGTCTGTGCATGCTGATGCTTCCAGACGCGGCTCGGTGCGATTTACAGTCACAGTGGATTCCAGTTCTGATTTGAAGTGTGAACGACGTGGACGCTGCAGAAAGTCTGAGCTTCATTATCGAGACACCGCAGAGGAGCCGCCTCTCTTCTGTGAGTCTGTTTGTTTAATGCTGATGAAAGCCTTGAAGAATCATAAATTTAACTCCTCGTTCTCCGTCTCCGTGCTTCCATCTACGGAGCCGTAATAAAGACGAGAGCTCCGGATTGGCCGCTCGCCCTGAAGGGATCTCCGCCGCATCATGTGACTCAACTCTCCTCCCGAGGCACTTTATTAAATCTGAAAGACTCGAACGACCCGAGATGTGACCTTTAAATCCCATTCCCAGTCATAACAGGCTGATTTCATATGCATAACCCAGCTCGGATGCACAATCTCCTGTCGGTCAGGTGGACGGCGTGGAGCGCGGCGGGTTCCAACAACAGGAAGTAAGACGGAGAGGTGGGCGGGCAGATTGGCATCAGGAGGGTTTGACCTTTTTTACGATTTCGAGTCGTGGAAGATTGATGCTCTCGTTACTCTGATCTCTGTTGGAGAGATGAGGATCTCGGAGAATGATGGAATCGTTTGTGTATTATCACCTTATCGTGTTGTTGTTGTGGCTCATGGAGAAGTTCAGAAGGTGAAATCCAAGCTAAGCCACAAAATACAAAGATGGCGGTGTCATGACGATCTCGCTCTCTCCTGCGAAATGCAATTCAACCTCAGAAGTAAAAGGTCACATCAACAAATCAAAATGTGTTATCTGCATATTCATGATGCACCTCGAGTATTTCTTTATATCTATATGTGGTGTCATGATTGGAAGAAACTTTGTATGTGGGTGTGATATTAAAAAATATAGGAAGCACAGATGTGGAGTAAACTCGTCTCAGGGCTGAGATTCAGCCGAACAGAAAATCTGAATCTGCACGTAGAGGAAATGGAAAATGGCCCCGAGAAATTTTCCACTTGATGAAATTCCGGTTTGATTCTGGAGATGTGTTTTTCCTCTCGCTGCAACCAGAGCAACAAAATGAGGTTTAGACTTCAACCTTTTCAAAGAAGTGCTTCAAAAGAGAGTTGAGGAAATTGTGCAGTGTTTATCCGCTCTGCTGAGACGCTGAGAAAACAATAAAGAGGCAGAGGAGAGGGAAGTGCCTCCTCAAGGTGCACAACATTAAAGCAACAGCAGTTCATTACCGAGCTCCGGCAATGTCGCTTCCTAACGCCGAGTAAAACACAGGCAGCGCCGAGAGGTCTGGGAATATTGTAGCTTTTAAACCACACACACACACACACACACACACACACACACACACACACACACACACACACACACACACACACACACACACACACACACACACACACACACACACACACACACACACACACACACACACACACACACACACAATTCTTTGCATGGACACTTACACACATGCATTACGGAAGCAAAAGAGACACCCTGCTGTTCACATCCCGCTGGCAGCTGGGGGGGGGGGGGGGGGGGGGGGGGTAGCGTGTGTGTGTGTGTGTGTGTGTGTGTGTGTGTGTGTGTGTGTGTGTGTGTGTTCTTCCCAGCTGAGCAGGCAGGATTTCTCTCCCTGAAGAAACAAAACTCCTCTGATGGACTAATTTCTCCCGTTGCTGCTTCAAACGCACACACGCCCACATGTACATGTAACTGTGCTGCAGGTGTGCAGGCGCGTGATTCACGTGTGCAACTGCATCGCACACACACACACACACACACACACACACACACACACACACACACACACACACACACACACACACACACACACACACACACACACACACACACACACACACACACAGAGAGAGAGAGAGAGAGAGAGATACACTGACCTCTTTCGTACATTCCCAGAGGGTTTTAAGACATAAATATGGATAAAAAGAGGTAAAAGACCAATGTTTACTCAGGTTTGGAGGGTGTGTGTGTGTGTGTGTGTGTGTGTGTGTGTGTGTGTGTGTGTGTGGTACTGCTCTGTAATCTGCTCTCAGGACCCTGGGGGAAGTGGAATTGCAACACCTGATTATCTCCGAGCCCGAGCATCAACCAGAAAGGTAATTCTCCAGAGACAGATTGAAACTCTCCCTCTCTCTCTCTCTTTCTTTCAATTCCTCCGTTGTCCTTCTTTTCTTTTATCTTCTCTCTGGATCACTTGCGCACACGCACACGCACACACACACACACAAACACACACACACACACATCCCATCTATACCACCTCCTTCCCCAGCACCTCTGTGTCTCTCAATCCGTTTATCCTCTCGATGCCTCCTCCTACTAGTCTCTCTCAATTATCCCCATCCCCCACGTCCCCTCCTGTCTTTCTCTCCTCCTCCTCTCCTCCTCCTCTCCTCCTCCTCTCCTCTTTCATCATTCTGTTTTGAAAGGCCTGGTGGTTTTGACGATGATTGCTGCCGAGAATTTTCCATCACCGGCGTAATTCTGCAAACTCTGCTGCCATTTCATTTCGTCAGACTGCGGCACACTGCAATCAGAGGAACTGCTCAGGTAAAAGGATCTGGGAGCGAGTGTCCTTTGTGTTTCATTTGTGAAGCTTTGCAAGAAGAGCAGGTTGCAGAGCAGTTTGAATTTCACTTCTCCCGGACGAGGCTCCATCTCGAGTCTAGAAAAAGTTGCAGCGATTTCAAAATCCACGCCCGCACAGAGGTTGCATTGTGTCCCTCTGAGTGAGTGACAGCTAATGAGGCAGAGGTGGGTGAAGCCGCCCGGAGCCGAGTCGCTGCAGCAACAATGAACTTTACAAAGCTGCAGCTCGCTTCATTTCAGTTCCATTACATTCAATCATCGCCACGTTTGCGCTCGAATGACTCTGATCATCCGAAACTCATCCGTGAGGAGGATTTGGAACTTTATTCTTTAGACGTGAGCCGCTCCAATGTATTGTATTATTATTCTATTTGTTCTTAAAACTCTCTCGGACAGACGCAGCAAATCGAACGTGTCCCGAAAACTTTAACTGCGTACCAACGTTTCGGAGTCAGCATGTAAACGAGATGGACACAACTTGAGGTCGTATTGATTTTTAAACGTGTCGTAGAAAAAACTACAGACTTGATGGTCAAAGACCTAAAAACTCCTCTACTTCCACTTCTGTCTCTTATTGTTCACGTGTTAAACGTCTCTGCTGTTCATCTTCATGAGAAGAAAGGAAAAAAACACTTCATTAATTAAAAAGTTTTAATTAATGAAGCGCTTCCTTCCTATTAGAATTAGCAGGTGTTGCGTGTCATTTGTGATTTGGAGGAAATATTAATAAAACTACATTCAGACTAAAATAGTTTGCGGTCTGACGGCAGCAGATAAGAAGAGTCTCCGTTTCCTCTCCACACAAGAAGCACTGGAGCGATCTAACACGCCGCTATAATCACCATGATGAATCGAACATAACCAGCTACGCTAATGGGGTCGTTCATTTAGCTAATTAATGCACTGATTAGAAAATATTTCAGAGTCTGCACAGAACTTGTTGGTAGCGTCTAGTTGAGCTCTGGAACCCAGAGTACTGGCAGAGTCCGAGGGAAATGAGAGTTTCCTCATTAAAACCTGACGCAGGATGTGGAAAAATAAAATCCTTCAGGCAGAAAGAAACAAAAACAACACAAACTCAGATGAGGACAAAACATCGAGCTGGGAAATGTTTCTCAGCAGAAGTGAGGATCGTGTGAGACGACCCACAAACTTCCTCAGCTGGATTCAGCAGGTTTACACATGTTCTCCAAGACTCTGTCACTTTGAAATGATTCCTGATTCCATGGGTTCTAGCACGCCCAAGCCTGAACTTTACTAAATAAAAGCTCTGCAATTTAGCTCGATATAAAGCCAAACAACTAAAAACATCGAGCTTTTACTTTGACGACAACTTGTTAAAGACAAAGTGATTTAACGACATGATGGAAGTCCGCACCGATGACACCAGGGAAGAATCTGTGTCGGTCAAATATGGTGAAATTAAAAATAATCCTATTATCAAAATGATCTGTCGGACCAGATATAATAACCAGTTGCCGATCATTGTTTCAGTTCTCATCACTTCAAGTGTTTATATTTCCTGTAAGTTTGTTGAGTTACTACGTTCATGCCTCGATCCCCTGACTTCTACAGCTCAGAGAATATTTCATTTCATTTCTGGACAGGGGAAGGAAGTGGAGACGCATCATCCATCTAATTATTTACAGTCTTTGATCGGAGTGAATCATACTGTGTTACTAAAGCCCAGCTACAATGCAGTCACAGTAGTTTGACTTTATGGGACGGACGTCTTTTTGATAAGAGAGGAACCGTGTCCTCTTCTGAATTCATTTTTGAAAATATGCAGAGCTCCATCTTGTCCTCCTCCAAGGGGCTCAGGCCCGAGCCACTATAAAGATACAAGATAAGCTCTCATTGAGAGATCGGGATGTGGGATCTCCTCCCGGCCAAAGGCAGGCGATAATCAAACGCTATCTTTGATGTTACCGAGCGGCTGGAAGGATCAGAGCAGAGGGGGGGTTCCATGAGCAGCCTTTGGGCCGCTGCAGGCCTCAGATGGCAGAGAGCGACAGTGGGTGGCAAACTCACATCTTAGATAATCTTCCCAAAGCACAAGGAGAAAAAAAACACGTCTGTATTTGGGCCATGTGACGCAGGGCGCTGAGTCTAACAGCTCTCCACAGAGAAGAGGTGGAGCGCTGCAGCCGAGCAGCTGGGGGAACTCAGGTGCTCCTTCACATTTCTCTCTTTGAGCGTTAAGGAAAGCAGTGCCCTCCGAATCCAGCTGAGGGACGCAAGGTAAATAGGTTTTCACCAACATTTCCACCTTTCCTCTGCAGTGACTCAGGACTTATGGTTCACAATTTCTTCATTTTACTTAAAAGCACCTTGGATTTAAGCTTATAAATGTTTTCTGTCCGTTGGGTAGTGCAAACATTGATTGTCAAGAATTCAAAAGGGCAAATGTGTTTAATGTGATTTAAAAAATATCAATCACATTATCCAAAGTTCATCCCAAACATTTAAACCACTTTATCTGGAGGTGAAAGGGAAAATCAACGTTATAATTACTGTTTGCAGAGGAAATGTGCATAAAATGGATGTTGAGCCTAAAGTGGCCACTTATAAAATAGCAAATGTTCCCCAAAAAAATCCCCAAACAAATGTGTTGATGAGAACCTTATGTGGACCATGTGATAAAACGTGAATACGGCCCAAATAGCACAAAACAAATCCGGCCACCCTTGGTTTACATGTGGTCCAGATCTGGCAAACAGGAGCAGACCGCCCAAGTGCCATCATTCCATGTGGGCCAGATGTGGGCCAGATGTGGGATATGGACATAAAAATACTTTTTACAATCTAAATGCATTCATGCTATCAAGTCCTGTATAAACAAATGAGTCATTCAAACTGATTCTAATGCAAAGCTCCAGGTAGTGTTGTCCCACATTTTCATTTTAATAGACAAATGAAGGAAATGGCTTCTGTTTCTTAACCGACGCCCTTCTTCTGAAAACCAACGCACTCGGACTCTTTGTGTGTTTTGAGTTTTCACAGAAGTCAAAATGTTCCCACGTCAGAAGTTAAAACTTAGTGAGTTTCATGAGGGAAAGGAACGAAGGTCAGAACTGAAAAAACAAGATCGAGGATTCAGAGTCAACCAGAATCATCCTTCAGAGGCAAAAGTGTAAAATATAAAAATATGCATCATCATTAACTATGTATTCTTTGTATTTGTATGTTCATATGTTAATATACAACCTCACAAAGCTGCTGGATCATAAGTAAAGAAGCCTCAGTCATTAGTTTATCTTTGTACCTGTTGAACTTGAATGACTGAGCAACAGACGATGTGCGAGACAGACAATTTAGGAGTTTGTCCCGTGACCTGGACGATAACCTTTCCCCCCCCCCCCCCCCCCCCCCCCCCCCCCCCCGACAGGAAGCTGCAGCATGTGACCTGAAGCAGTTTAGCTGGAGGGCAGCAGCAGCACATCTCCCAGCTGCCTGCAGCTCTGCACTTCCTCACATGGCTGAGATCCAACATGACAGATTCAGGGGGACCCGAGGTAACGATGATTAAAGAAGACAGATTCATCCGCTGGTAAAAAAAAATCCCGTAGTCCGACAAGCCTCCGGCGTTCGCTGTGACGAGCATGCAGATCCTCCATCGGCCCACTTTCACTGCAGCGGAGCCACCAGACAGAACAGAAGCATCGTAAAGTTGTGTCCACACTCCAACACTCAGTTTACACTGAGCCTGAGGGACTGAGGAGACACTGCTGCTCCTGCTGCTCCTGCTGCTCCTGCTGCTCCACACACTGTGACAGTGACAAATCTGTTCAGTAAAGAATGTGACAGTCATATTAATAAACGCCTGCTCCACTAATTGCAATGAAAAGCACTGGAGGGGCGATGCATTCCCTGTCTGTGCATTATATATATTACACTATAGTTGATATGCACTATATATATATTTGTACCACCACCATTTCATAATGATACAACAGTAGAAATCCTGCACAGGTCTGTGGCCTGTTACAACATCCATGAACCTTTTAACCGTCCTTGGCAGACTGGGAGGATTTAGCTCAAGTTCTGTAGATAACGTTTTCACTGTGTCTCTTCGTGTGACGAGCAGAAACAGTTCTCAACAGACAGACCTCAGCTGAACACTGGCTGGTAACTTTGAGTCGCCCTCTCTCCAGCCTCCAACGACCTAAAACCGTATCTATCTACCCAACCACAACTCACAGATTACTCCTAACATTATCCAGGACCCTATGAGGTCTACTGGTCCTCACAAGATCAGTGTTAGATCCTAAAGAGGAAACGCACACATTTTAAAAAGGTGACAATAACACCAGCCGTACTGCTGCTGCTGGTAAAAAACAGTATTTCAGTCACAAGTTAAGATCCTGTCCTCTTTTGTCAGACCAGGGACTTTCCACCTAATTCATCTTTTTCATCCTCTGCCCCCTGCTGTTCTTAATTCCGCCAGACTTACCGTTTCTGCTGATGCGAACACCATCAGAGATTCACTTCCAGCTCCCTGAGTCTGTCCCTGTGCTTTTCACTTCCACTGCCCTGCAGCTAAATACCAGCTTCCTTCTCTCGGGGACGACCAGATTTCCCTCAACGCCGAGATAAAGTCGTCGCAGAGAGTCGAGGCAACACGCAGACAACTTTCTGAGCTGGAGCCAACTTCGTCGTGCTGATGGAAAGTTGGGGAGATGGAACCTGAGGCCTTTCTTCTAACTCTCTGTGGGTTCACGTCATTTTTTAACGAGATTATTTTATGGCATTTGCAGAAAAATAAGTTTTAAACTATTTTAGTGTTTTGTAGAATTTACATTTTTATGAACATGGATCTGTCGTGTGAGCTCAGTCAAAAATCCTTGGTCATAAAATCCATTCTACAGCTTTTACCATGGTCCTGGATGAAAATCCAAATTGAAGATGTTTTTCTTTTGTCATTTGTTTCCTGCAAGAATTTAGCAAACTCCATCCCCTGCTGAAGAACACGTGATACATGGTCCCTGAATGCACCACGACATCTTCCTCTACCATGAATAACAACATGTGCACACAACACACACATGCATTCACTGCTGTTTTCATGTTGTCAGACACAACACAGTCGTGTGAGTCTGTGAAATGGAGGAGGAGACCGGTGGAGGAGACAAGCAGATAACATGTCATCTATACGTGTGCATTTTACATGCACGCACAGTTTATTTGTGACTGGAACTCTGAATGTGACGACTACAGCTGGAAGCTTTTCACTTCCTGTACGTGCACTAACAACACAACCCTGAAGAGTTGTGTTGTGGCCACTTCACAGGATCCAGGAGATGATTACACCACAGTGATCAGCTGACTGTCAGGGTCACCCTTAGCCTCAGAAACATCACCACTAACTTCTGAATTACTTATAAAACCAGAGTAAAGCAATGACTCTTCATGCTTCATTCTCTATTTATTTTCCTGTGGCCGATCCAGCGCTTCAGAGACGCTTCTTCAGAGACGCTTCTTCAGAGACGACACCAGATGGGTCAGACGTTTCCCGCAGACCCCGAGATGACAACTTCACGAGGCTCACAGCCGCCGAGTCTTCCCACAGCGCTGCACGACGAGTTCAGCCGAGGGACGGCACAGAGGAGAGGCTCCCTGCGGTGCGTCGTAACGCAGCCTCAAAGAGACGCTGAGGGATTTAGACGACAGTGAGTGACACTAAATGTGAGACTCCGTGTTGGACACGTCATGTGTGAAATGTGAACGGGCGCCGCAGTGAGGGAGTCTGCTGCTGCAGGTGATGAGAGCTTACAGCAACGACTGGAGGAAGAGAAGGTGTGTGTGTGTTCTAGGATGAGATGTGTATGCATGACTGGCTAAATTTAACAGATTGCACTTTACTGCAATTGGGATTTGGAAAAGATATATATGTGTGTGTGTGTGTGTGTGTGTGTGTGTGTGTGTGTGTGTGTGTGTGTGTGTGTGTGTGTGTGTGCGTGTCACATGTGTCAAGTACAACCCACAAACCACTGCACGGCAGAGATGGTTAAGTACAAAATGAATCTCCAGTGTGTGTGTGTGTGTGTGTGTGTGTGTGGACGACACCGAAGTGAAGCCAAGCAATCTTCATCCTCCCCTGGTGGCTGTTTGGTCATAAACCCTGCCTCCTCCATGTTAGTGGATGGGATGTCTGTCTTTATTTAGTGTCTCTGGTTTGTGTGTCCATGTGTAAAGTGACGGGTTGCATCTCTGCAGTTTGTTTTGTTGTGTCCACGATGTGATACAACATGGACCGACTCCTGGTGTAGATATGAAGGATTAATTCTAATGCAACAAAAACACAATTATTCGTAGTTTCTGGGGATTATTGACGAAGAAAAAAACTGATTGCTCCAAAGTCCTAAACACTGGACATTTGATTAGAGTCGGTCTGCAGAGAAATGAAAATTGCAACAAGTAGAATTATGAATTTAGGAATAATAAACAATTATTGACTAAATAAAATTGAAACTGCTGTAGGTGCAAAACAAGAACAAATTAAAAAAGGGTCTCAGGGGGATTTTGAAACAACCCGATGACAGTTAACTTGTAAAAGCAACCGAGGAACAGTTGTTATCAGTGTGGAGCTGCAGCCATGAAGCCTTCTGGATAAAGATAATGCATATTTCACCAAGATAACGCTGGTGTGGAGACACAGAACGTGTCTGCAGAGTCTTAACGCCACGAGCCGGATGCTGTGGCTGCAACTGATAAGTTTTTCTACACAAGATCAAATCATACAACCCCCGAAAACAATGGTGCTGTTGTTTGTGTCTCTGCAAATAATTTAAAATAGAAAACAATACGAGCAGCTGGAAGCAACACATTTACAAAACAAGAAGGAACAATTTCAGGTTTGGGGACAAATAAGGAGCCGTGGAGTGATAAAGGAAAGTTCATCTCGAGTGAGGAAAGTCTCCTGTGGTCAGATTTCAACCAGCATCTGAAATCAAATACCTGCTGCTGCTTTGTAATGAAACTAAAGACTAAAGGTCAGAGGTTTCTATTCTGCTCATTGTGTCGTTAAAACACAACCAGCTGCTGCTTCCACACGTCGCTTCAGCCCCTCGAGTTTCATTTCAACGAGGCAGAAACATGTCTGAGATACCTGGGAACATCCTGCTCAGAAGCAACAGAGCTGCCTTCTATCTGGTTTCAGTGACACAGAGACACAAACGTCCTGATCCATCGCTGCAGTGAGACTTTTATCTTGTGTTTATATAACGAGCTTTGCATCGTTAGGAACAGTTATGAGAAATAATCCGAGTCGTCCATGTTGGCGTCCTGGCTCCTGAATGTGATACTAATATGACGAGTAGCTTGATCCTTCATCTTTCTCTCACTCAGGCTGACGTGTCTCTGTGGACGTTCAGTTCTTCCCCTGAACCCAGGAGCCTTTTATAGGAACTCAGAAACTTTACCTGTATTTCGACCAGTGAAACCTTGTTCTAAACTTAGCTCCATTACTGTGGTAGCAAAGTCCACTGCTGCAAATTCCAGCCCTGTACAAGTTTAGAACATGATTCCTCTGCTTGAGACGCAGGTAAAGTTTCTGAGTTCCTAAAAAAAGGCTGAGGAGAAGAACTGAACGTCCACAGAGAAACACGTCAGCCTGAGGCAGAGCATCGCCAGCAAAGAGAGAGAAATCCTGCGAGTGAAGAAAGAAAGACAGGAATTTGTTGTTTCTAAAGCTCCACCAAAGCTAACACACCCAGTCTCCTCATGTTAAAGAAAGTGAAACGTTCCTGGATCCATCCCATGATTTGAAACTGTTTTTTGAATAAACAATAAACACCAAGGCCCAAAAATCCCCTTAAATTCAATCAAGCTGCACCAACTTGCACACGCACACAGATACAAGTCCTCTGAATATGATTGCTATATGATATGAATTATTCCCTGGGAAATCGGTGGAAATGTCAAAAAATAAAGTGATGTGAAATCCTGAATTCACCTCTTAGTCCATATTCATGCAAAAAAGGTATTGATTTATTTCCTGGCCCATTTCCTGTCCCTCCACCAGGGGGACCTGGTTCCTCCTCGTTCGGTTGAAGAAGGAGTATCAGTTATTTGACATAATTCATCATGTCCAGTAAAATGAAAACCGGTGGTTCTGGGCAGGTGAGCTCCTTTTGGATCCCGTCTCTGCTTCGTCCACTAACGGGTGTGAACTCCCCTGACACACGACTGTAGAATCTGTGCACCAGCATCAGATCGGAGCCGTTTGACGAAGGTGCTGACGAAAGTGACATCTGTAGAACTGGGAGCGTCGCACCTCCTCCGCCTGACAGACGAAGACGAGGGTTGAGACGAGGATCTGTCACTAAATTATCGCAGCATCCGTCTCTGGTAACGTTTCTGTAGCTGATGTGAGAGAGAAACATTCACAGGAACAGACGTCACTCTTCACTCAATATGGAATGAAGTGACGGAGTTCTGGGGGAAACGCTGCAGAGAAAGAGAAACTAAAATCTTCTGGAATCTGTCCATTTATTCAGATCCGCACCCCCCCCTCCACCCCCTCCACAGAATGTAATGGAAATGGGTTGAGTAGTTTTTTCATCATCCTTCTGTCAAACAATCAAATAAACAAACACAGGAAAGTAGTTTTCTCTGGTTCATTTGGTGCAAACCCTCTGATGATGGTGCTGAGATCCTGGGTGACTTCATAGGAAAGAGAGATTTTCCCCCCATTTCATTGCTCAGCGTGTTTATTGCACATGTTCATATCAAATATCTATTATGATCCAGCAGTTCCCTCACTTTTCCTCTTTATATAAATAAATAAATATCCTATCATATAAATAGCCTCATTTGGAGGCGTCTCAGAGCAACTGGCAGAAAAACTGAGCCAAGAAAACGGATTTCTGTGCTTGAATGTCCCCTGAATGTCCCTGTGTGTTACAGTAATGTCCCTGTGTGTTACAGTAATGTCCCTGTGTGTTACAGTAATGTCCCTGTGTGTTACAGTAATGTCCCTGTGTCCCTGTGTGTTACAGTAATGTCCCTGTGTGTTACAGTAATGTCCCCGAGTACCTGTGTGTTACAGTAATGTCCCTGTGTGTTACAGTAATGTCTCCGAGTACCTGTGTGTTACAGTAATGTCCCCGAGTACCTGTGTGTTACAGTAATGTCCCTGTGTGTTACAGTAATGTCCCCGTGTCCCTGTGTGTTACAGTAATGTCCCCGTGTCCCTGTGTGTTACAGTAATGTCCCTGTGTGTTACAGTAATGTCCCTGTGTGTTACAGTAATGTCCCCGAGTACCTGTGTGTTACAGTAATGTCCCTGTGTGTTACAGTAATGTCCCTGTGCACCTGTGTGTTACAGTAATGTCCCTGTGTACCTGTGTGTTACATTCCCCTGTGTGTTACAGTAATGTCCCCGTGTCCCTGTGTGTTACAGTAATGTCCCTGTGTGTTACAGTAATGTCCCTGTGTACCTGTGTGTTACAGTAATGTCCCTATGTGTTACAGTAATGTCCCCGTGTGTGTTACAGTAATGTCACTGTGTGTTACAGTAATGTCCCCGTGTGTTACAGTAATGTCCCCGTGTGTTACAGTAATGTACCTGTGCACCTGTGTGTTACAGTAATGTCCCCGTGTGTTACAGTAATGTACCTGTGCACCTGTGTGTTACAGTAATGTCCCTGTGTACCTGTGTGTTACAGTAATGTCCCCGTGTGTTACAGTAATGTCCCTGTGCACCTGTGTGTTACAGTAATGTCCCTGTGTACCTGTGTGTTACAGTAATGTCCCTGTGTACCTGTGTGTTACAGTAATGTCCCCGTGTGTTACAGTAATGTCCCCGAGTACCTGTGTGTTACAGTAATGTCCCTGTGTACCTGTGTGTTACAGTAATGCCACTGTGTGTTACAGTAATGTACCTGTGCACCTGTGTGTTACAGTAATGTCCCTGTGTACCTGTGTGTTACAGTAATGCCACTGTGTGTTACAGTAATGTCCCTGTGTACCTGTGTGTTACAGTAATGTCCCTGTGTGTTACAGTAATGTCCCTGTGTACCTGTGTGTTACAGTAATGTCCCTGTGTACCTGTGTGTTACATTCCCCTGTGTGTTACAGTAATGTACCTGTGTGTTACAGTAATGTCCCTGTGTACCTGTGTGTTACATTCCCCTGTGTGTTACAGTAATGTACCTGTGTGTTACAGTAATGTCCCTGTGTGTTACAGTAATGTCCCCGAGTACCTGTGTGTTACAGTAATGTCCCTGTGTGTTACAGTAATGTACCTGTGTGTTACAGTAATGTCCCTGTGTGTTACAGTAATGTCCCCGAGTACCTGTGTGTTACAGTAATGTCCCTGTGTGTTACAGTAATGTCCCCGTGCACCTGTGTGTTATTGTGTTGTTGCAGCCTGGACCCACTGATATTTGCAGTCGTGGTATTTTCTTCATGCAACGATCCACATGCTCTGTAGACCGGCCACGACGTCCACATCCCATCTCACACCACAGTCATACATGTTTGATGACACAACAGACACGCAACGTGCACTCAGATACACAGACACACACACTTAGAAGTCCACACTGCAGCACTGCACACTCCTCCAGTTCAGCAGACTGTCAACATGGATCAACTTGCGTTGACTCATAGAGAGACGACTAAAAATAAGACTTGTACTTGGCAGGAGAGAAACAAACAATCAGAAGTCAGCAGCACATGAGGAGACAGATCCTCGTGTTCATATCCAGGCCACGGATCCATCCTGTGCCTCAGAAACAATCGTTCTCGTGCTTTTTATCGTGTTCGTCTCACATCCACGCAGAGTGGGGAACGAGTGGCTGTGAACCGATGTGTTCAATTATGCCGGAGGTTCATCACCGGGGCCTCGGCACAGCCGGCAGTGAAACGCGGCACCAGCCAGAGGAGCCAGCTGATACCACAGCACATCTCATTACCGCTGAGCTCACCGGATGGAAACTGAACGTTGTTCCACATCGAGGCCAAAGTGTTGGGAATTAGGAATTAAGATAAGAGATGAGAAAATCCTTCATTAGTCCCTAAACGGGGGGATTTTCTGTGCTGCAGCAGCAAAGGGGATAAAAACATGCAGTATTAATATAGAGAAATATTTAAAAAAGTAGACGATGTTGTATATAATTAAAATAAGACATTATAAAATATATAATGACATGATCAAATTGAGTTAACCCTTAAGTGTCTGCAATATAAATGTCCCTCCAGTGTCTATATCAGTGTTTTTTCTTCGTATTATCAAATGAGTCACATCCCAACAATCTGTACAACCTAAGCTAACACGTTAAACAAATCAATAAACCACGAGAAATGATTAAAGTACTGAAACTGTCTTGTATATTTAAAAAAAAAATGAAAATCTTGTCCATCAGATTTAGTTAAATAAACACAAACACACATTGATCCAAAATATTTCTAAAGATAAAAACAGGAACACTCTATACGTTATTTTAACTTTGTGCATTTCTTAGTTTTTGAGATGTGAAGATGTTTTCCACGACGGTATTAAAACACAATGATGTCATCACGTGTGAAGGACATGAGGCAGAAGACAGGAGGCTTCACTTCCTGCCACATAAAGAAACTATCTTTTAACTATGATGGTTTTAATCTTAGATCAGTTTGAACAGGATTGCATTAATACATTTTCTCCCTATTCCAGTTTTAATGTTAGATTTAAACAGGATCCTGCAAACAACAGTTTCCCAAGGTCAGTTATGAGCCACGAGTGAGACGTCTGTTGACAGAGGATTAAATATACATCATTTCTTAATTACTTTACTCGTTCTGTTGTTTTCATTACCGTTCATTATCATTTTATCAGAAAAGCCAAAAGCCGTTTTATTTCCCGATTTCCCCCGATGACTCTTTCATTATGTTCCTGTTGGTGCAGTGCTGCAGTTTCCCAAAACAAAAAACTAGATTAGATTTATAATCACAATATATTTGAGGACTAGAAAACTACAGATGTCCACATGGGACAGTTTTAAACTAAAAGGTCGTTCGTGGCCCTGATGTTTGTCCTCTTGTAGCCTGCATATGTTTTTTGTCGGCTTGTGTGTCTTTAAATGTCGTCGCTGCAGAAACGGACCCGAGGAGCAAATCTGTCAAGAGCTGCCGGAGTCACCGATGATCAGGATTCGGAAAAGACAGAATAACGCTCAGTGACATTCTGACTGTTTCCAGGAGCGAGAGAATGGAGCAGAATTTAAATCCCCACGTTTACATTCTGCTCAAGTGTTTCATGTTTCACTTGTTCCAGTTATAAAACCTCGGGATGTGTTTCCCTACAGGACGAGTCTGAAGCTGTGTCGTATCTTCAAAGAGAAGTGTGTGTGTGTGTGTGTGTGTGTGTGTGTGTGTGTGTGTGTGTGTGTGTGTGTGTGTGTGTGTGTGTTATCATCACAGTCATCTTATATTCAACCCAACAGGACGATTCTGAATCAAACCTCAAGCTGCAGCAGCAAATAAACACGGCCCGAACACGGAAGCTGACCGAGCTGCTGCGTGAGGTCAGAGGTCGACGAACCGCTCGTCAACACGTCGGCAGCTTATTGGTTCATTCAGAGTTAGAATAAAACACAACTTGTGTCTCTTTGGTTGTCGCAGCCATCGGGAGCTAAATGAGGATGTGTGATGATACATGTCAGAGCCGGTGCAGAGGAGGCGGATGGAGATCGGTCGACGTTACACCTGCTCTGAGACCTTGGGCTGCGAGGAGCTGCACAGAGTCACCAGGGAGATCTCTGTAGAGAAGGCCAGCGTCTGGCTTTGGCTGAGAAGGCCAGACGAGATCCAGCAGCTCCACAGAGGAAGGTTATCAAGGGAGAGGCGGAGGTGCAGCAGGCCCACCGCCGAGCAGCTTTCAACTTCTACCTGCTTAAGTTGTCAGTCATCGTATAAAGTGAGTTACAAGTGAAACTCGAACGTCACTCAGCAGAGCTCGAGTTCCAACGAGACCTTTAAATTCAATCACCCTGCAGCGAATCACACACACGCACGTCAGTCCTCTAAATGTGTCAGATTCTTTTCATCAACATCCATGAATTATTCTCTGAGAATAAATCATGTGTGTGACTGAGACAATTAACCATGAAACTGGAGGGGGCCGCTCTGAGAGCTCATATCTCCACCAAGGCTAAACGGACAACTTCACAAAATACAATGAGTTGTTTCTCGTCACGTGTTTCATCCGTACAACAAGTTTCATGGAAATCGTTTTCTGAGTAATCCTAACAGACAAACAGACGGGAGCATTAAACATCCACTGCAGAGGGAATAAAAACTACCTTCACTTTAAGTTCTGGATTTCAAACTCATTATTCAGACAACGAGTATTTATTTATTTAGTATTTAACGTTTAGATTCTGTGAGTTCTCAGGATTCAGGAGGTGACGCGACATAGAGCTGAGGTATGACATCACCTTTGTGTACAAGTACAGGAACATTTAGTGCTTGAGATTATTATTCATATATTCATATAACACACACACATAATATTTTGTGTGTGTACCTGCAGGTAGTTGCAGTTGCTGCCTGTTTCCTGATTCTCCTACTTGTTTTCCAGGAACTTGTTTAAACTGCTGGCAAAGAGAATTCTGCTCATTTTTTTACTTTGTAATTTGAGAGTCTATTTTGCTCACTTCACTTCTCTATTATTTTGTTATTGTGTTATTCTGAATTTTAAATGTTTGTGTTCTGCCTCTGGTGTTTCCTCATTGATCATTTATAAGATTAATGGCAGAGTTTCCTCAGTTCCTGTTTGTTCTGAGTCTTTTATTTATAACAAGTATATTTTTTGAAAGCAATGGGTGACTCGGGGGGGGGGGGGGGAAATAATCAGAAATAAATTCTGATTGATGTATTGATTGATTGATGGGGGGAGGGAGGGAGGGAGGGAGGAAGAGTGGAGGGAAGAGAGACGAGTCTGGACAACAGAGACGAGGAGACGGGATATAAGTCCTCTCCGTCTTCTACCATCATGAGCGACGTGAAGTTGCAAAAAGTGAAGCCAATTCAGCTTGATCTCCCCCTGGTGGCTGGCTGCAGTATATTTCATAAGCCCCACTTCCTCCACGTTAGCTGATGGGACATGCAGCAAAATAGAAAAAAATCTAAGCGCACTTTAAATAAATTCGATGAAGTATAATTTGAGGTAGTTCGGCTGTAATTCTCGAACTAAACACGCAACTGAGCCCGAAGTAAAAAACGAGCCCGACCCGAGGTTACAGGCACGAGGAGTCTAGAAAATTAATTCGATGGCCGAGTCACATGACCAATCCCGACTCAAGCCCAGATATCATTTCAAAACGTCTGACCCGTCGTCAGGTGTTTGGTTTTCATCAGTTATTTGATGACTGGTTGTTTTTGTCGTGTGTAACTTCATCACCGCAGCTCCAGCCCTGATCGCTACTGGCTCCACATGACGTCATCATCAAAAGATGTTATTGTTTGTATAGTTCAGCTTCATTTCTGGGTCGTGGGAGGAAGTGGAGACTTTATTTACAGTCTATGATGCCAATAGTTGTGACATCATCCACTCCAAACTCCATATTTCTATTTTCTTACTGTGTATTTATTATTGTAACTATTTTTAAGTTGTTCTTACCTTCATACTTTTTACTTTCTCTTACCAAACTGCGTATTTCATTTTTTCAGATTCTGAGTCGAGGCCAGTGAAAGTTCTGTTATTGAAAAAGTTCATTTTTCCTAAAAACCCAAATTCAGTTTGTGTATTTTCCCTCTTACCGTTGAATTATCCTCATTCAAACCTGCAGCTCTGCAGTCTGGTCTTCTTGTATCAGTGACAAAGCATAAACACATAAACACATCAGCCCCGGGCCGATAATGGAATCTGGCACCGGCTCCGAGGAGCGATGCAGTGTAGAGGAGTGTGCCTGGCACTCCGGAGGAGGAATTCACTCACCCGCTGTAACCCCGGAGCCTATACAGATTCTATTAGCATGTCTGAACAGCTCACATCACTGTGCCTCCCTCCATGTTAATGACGAGCAGGTTTGGAATCATACAAACATCTGTCTGCACAAAGAGGGGCCGGAGCTCCGCAGCAGAGAACAGGTTTAAATCAAGTGTTAGGGGAAGTTTTCATCTTCTTCAATTTACGTCTGAAATGTCTCGACGCTGCTGAATCGCTGGGACACTACAGACTGTTAAACCCCTCCAGTTGGGACACAGCGCCCCCTGTTGTACAGTGACACTCCGACCTGACACACGATCATTTTCACGTCTGGATTTATGACAGAAAAGAAAAGATGTAGGTGACGTTTCAAAGAAGAAGAACTACTCAACTCATTTTCTGTGTCTGTTGTTTCAGTATCTTATACGAACAATCCTCTTCCACTGTATATGTCACTCTCCCCTTTGCTGGTGTAAATGAATCCTGCATCGACAGGATTGGTCCAGAGATGATTGATAAGCGTCTATCGGCCTCATGTGTCCCTCAGCGATGACGTCCTGCTGCCGTCGATCAGCCATGAAACAGGAAGACGGCTCCAGCTTTAATCATCTCACTGCATATTCTCCCTCTTTCCTACATCCAGCTAGTGGATCATGTACTGTCCCATTTATCTGAGGAGAAAGGACGAGTTTGTCCCACTTCTTCGGCGTGTTGACTCACTGAGGAGGATAATTAAAATACGGAGGAGACAGAAGACTGTTATTCCCGAGTGACCACATTTAGTCAATGAGCAAAACTGACAGTGAACAGACTGACCTGAAGGAAAACATCACGTCAAGTGAGTTTCACGGTCAGACAGTGATGGAGAAGTTGGTCCAGCTCTGACCTGATTACTGTTGTGAGACAAACGACCTAATCTGATTTCTCAATTTAGGCTGGACTTTAAGATTTGGCCGGCGGCGGCTGAAAATGGGGCGATGATACAAATACAGATTCAAATGGGACAGTGGCTGTCAGTGGATTGGATGCTGTGTCGGAGCAGGACTTTCATCCTCGTGGAAACTTCAGTGATCACCTATGGACTCGTTTCTCTTTTGTCCTGCGAGGTGATTAATCCGTGAATTCAGATGTTTGACCTTCTCTGTACGAGCTGATGTACGAGCAGAGTTCAGGCTGTTTCCACGTCAACCTGCTGAGGAGGGAAAGCTTCTCCGCGCTCCGGAGACCTGCTGGGACGAACGGGATTTATGACGTCACAAGAAGTCGATCGTGGGCGACGTTAACGACGGAGCTGAACTTTTACATGTGGAAAAACAACTTCACTCCTGTGACACTGATGTCAAGTAACTTCTATTTTTGCTTTGTTGTTCATGTTTTCATATTATTGGCTGTTTGTACTAAAGTGACTGTGTTTGAAAACATGCATCTTTATGTATATGTGGATTATTTGGGGCCGATACTGACATCAGGGAGTAAATACTGATATATCGGCAGATACAAACATCTAAAGAACGCTTCCCTTAGATATCGTATGTATTGAGAATTGATATTTTACAGTTCAACTATAAACCCTATTGTAAATAATCATAAATACAGAAAACAGATGTACACAACTACAACCAAATATATACGTAGACATAAATGCAAATCTTTTCTACGTTGTTTCTTGAGTAAACTACAACTTTTATCTTTTCTTATCGTAATATATATCCGCAGACAAAAATGTCAGTAAGGAAATGCTCGAATCAACCGATACCCACATAGCAAACTAGTTTTGGCCCATATCTGGCCCACACTGTCCCACTGTCACCCAGGACACGTACCATGAGAAACCTGGGCAGTCTGCTCCTGTTGCCAGATCTGGGCCACAAGTTAGTGCCAAAGGTGGCCCGAATCAGTTTTGTGCCATTTGGACCATATTCACCATTTACCACACGGGCCACTTCAGGTTCACGTCCAGGTTCCACCTCGTCTAGAGAACCGCATCTTTGCCCAAATAGTCCCACATATGTTTTGGGATATTTGGGCCAAATTTGCAATTTCACAAGTTGCCACTTTATGCTCACATCCATTTTGTTTGGGCCGCATCATTGCCTGAGGTGGCCCACATCTGTTTGCTATAGTTTCATCCTCTAACAGACACATCGGTCGGACTCTACAATACAACGAAAGCTCAATCTACATGTTGATAAAATGCTAAAGCATCATGCAGGCGAGGAGGAGGTGAAGCACGTGATTGGTTTAAATGTTCCACCTCAGATTGGAAACATGTTTAACTGTTTATCAAGTGTTTTCAGGAGCAAAATCCTCAAATTAACCGATAATTTGTGATCATTATATTTATATCGACTGATTTGAAAGTCTCGCTGTAATTAAAATTGATTTTCTGTATTTCAACGGATTGATTAAAGGACACATGTTTCAAATAACTGGATTTCTCGAGCAGGGACTGGAAATGTACATTTAAATTGCTCCCACTATTCTCTGGAGGCTCCTTAACCCGGACACTGCTTCCTCCACTGCCGTGACCTTTGAGCAGACCCCCCCCACCCCCTACCACTGCACTGACCTTTAATGTGCTCGTTGACCACGCTCTCCAGTCGGTCCAGTCTCTCCATAATCCTCAGGGTTTCTCCTTTCCCGTCCTCCTCCAACTTTCTCTGCGCCTCGTCGCCGCCGCCGCTCTCCGCAACTTTGTGTCCGCCGTTGGCCACGTAGTTGGTGATCCAGCCGACGTACAGCAGGCACACGATGTTGGTCATGCCGCTGAGGATCACGCACGTCGACACCAAAGTTTTAGTTCTGCGTGAGCACAGCATCGCGACATCCCTCCACGGGCTCCTGCAGGTGCCGGGCGCGCTCGGGCAGGTGCGTCGAGGACGCGCCGGAGGAACAACGTGCGGACAGCGGAGCGACGCTGCGGGTCAGTGCGCATCAGGTCCCGGCTCAGGCATCGCACGAAACCCGCCTCCCCCCCACCCCCAGGAGGCTTTCACTGCTTTTCTTTATCCGGCAGCATGAATAATATGTGTGAGGAGAGATTAGAGAGGAGGAAGAGGAGGAAGAGGAGGCTCCCCGCTGAGCAGCCGGCGACTCAAGCTGCGCTCAGCCGCTGCAAAGCTGTCACACTCCGCGCAGCAGCCTCCTCCCGCCAGCCCGGAGCCCGCATCCGGACCAATGGGAGGGGAGGGGGGTGGGGTCTGCACGGTTAATGCCGCCCCCCCCACCCTCACAGCTGGAGCTCAGGGAGGAGGGAGGAAGAGGAGGGAGGAAAAGAGGAGGGTGAGGAAGAGGAGGAGGGTTAATGAAAATAAAACAGGTGCCTACATCCGAAGTCTTTGGATCCGTGCGTAAAAGTGGGTGTTTGTGATGTTTAAACCACGTGTGTGTGTGTGTGTGTGTGTGTGTGTGTGTGTGTGTGTGTGTGTGTGCGCGTGTTTCATGGAGTGAGGACATTTTGGCCTCTCCTTACTTCTTTGAGGGGTTTACTTTTTAGGATCAGGGTTTAAATTTGTGATTAGGTATAAAATGTGCATTGTGATTAGTTTACGGTTAAGTTTAGACATGAATTGTTCACGGTTAAGGTTTTGGTTACTGTCCATAATCTCTATAAATACATTTTACATGTGAATGTTCAGAATCTGTCGGAGACACAAGATTCTAGGGCCTGGAAGCCTCAAGGTTTCTATTTTGACCAATCACGTTCGAGCAGGCTCAGGAAACACGTCGGCTAATGGGTTTATCACCAATCATATGCAGATAGAGGTTAATAGAGATAAAAGTATTACTGTATAAAGTATTAAAAAGTATCAGTGTTTTTTCGACTGATGACAGAAAGAAGTGGGACTGCAGCACCTGTACGGACTGAGGGATTGTGGGTAAATGAGCGTGTTGAGCCATGTTAAGCAGAGGGAGGCTCGTGTGACCTTTCTCAAAGAGGAGAAAGGTCACACTAACTTCTTGTTCTTTGTTTTTTTTTTTACTCATTTTTAACTACCAGCCTCCAGATCTGGCACAAGATTAACCTCATTATCCTGCGGGAAATTTGTCTTGGGCTCTTCAGCCGTGCACAGAATCGACAAAGGAGCCGTTTCTTGAGGCCCATTAAACTGACAGAGGACGAGCAGGAGAAGGAGACAGAGCTTTGCACTATTAGAAACACAGCTTCCATCCTGTCCTTTAAAAGTTTAATTAACCAACACATTTTAAACTTTGTGCCAGGTTTGCTCAGTGAAGCCAAACCCTCTTGATCGCCCCCTGGTGGCTCAGTATACCCGAGGTATTATATGTTTGATCAGATTTACCAATGTTGATGTATCGTGTTGAAGATACTAGAAGGTGTGGTTGCACTTTCCTTTCATTGTTGATTTGTTCATGAACACACGCACACACACACACACACACACACACACACACACACACACACACACACACACACACACACACACACACACACACACACACACACAGCGACCACCTACCTGAGAGCTAAAGTAACTTCAGAGCTTCACACCATCAACAGATGGATCTCACACTTAGAGCCTGGAGGCTGCTGCTTTCATCTTTGTCTTTCATCCGCTGCTTCGCCAATCAATCTCACACACGCACGCACACGCACACAGACACACACACACACACAGATACACACACACACGCACATGGCACTGAATTGAAAACTCTCCATTCACCCAAGAGCACTCTGGCAGATCCAGTCGACTCGCCTTGGTTATAAATAATACATTAGATCTAAAATATTAAGCCTCTCACTCTATTCTGCTTTCAGTCTTGTTTGACTATCTGTCTGTCTGTCTGTCTGTCTGTCCTTCTGTCTGTCTGTCTGTCTGTCTGCCTGTCTGTCTGTCTGTCTGTCCTTCCGCCTGTCTGTCTGTCTGTCTGTCTGTCTGTCTGTCTCTCTATCTGTCTGTCTGTCTGTCCTTCTGTCTGTCTGTCTGTCTGTCTGTCTGTCTGTCTGTCCGTCTGTCTGTCTCTCTATCTGTCTGTCTGTCTGTCCGTCCGCCTGTCTGTCTGTCTGTCCTTCTGTCTGTCCTTCCGCCTGTCTGTCTGTCTGTCCCTCACAGAAGATAGATTATTAAGGTTTTATCAAAAATACTTAATTCATACTTAAGTGCAGTGTTTCATCCTTCGTTTTGAATTCAGCTAAACTCCTGTAAAGTTTAGTGACTGTGGTGAGGAGATGTGTCTGAGTCTAATTCACCTGCTGCCACGATGAGCCATAATGTTTTTCATTTTCGTGCAGCATTTTGGAAATAACATGAAATTGCGTTACATTTAGTACATCTCAGCCGAGCGCTCGTGTGGAGAGCAGCTCCCTGCACATCTGGATCATCTGGACTTACGGGACCAACCCTCGTTGTGGGGACGTCTCAGTTTGACAGACGCCGTCTCGCTGCCTCGTTCAGGCACCGTTGAGCTGATTATGTGGGGCCATGCCCGTCTGCAACGAGGGCTTAATCAAATCAGTCTGCGGGTGGATCAATTGAAAAACCCTCCGTGTTGACAAGTGTTCGCTGTGACAGGAATGATGCAAACCGTGGCCCGTGTGCTGGAAGCTAATATCCCAATCAGACCACATGAATATGACCGAGAGGGAGATGTGCAGGTTCCACAATATTCTGAAACACCAGTTCCTGATTAAAGTACGTGACCTTTACTGCTTCATCGTCTCTTTCATCTTTCTAATGCTGCGTTCACAGCAAAGTGAATTCTAGCATCACTTCGAGGTAACAAACCTTTTTCTTCTGTTCAACTTCCAAGATATTTGCTTCCTGTGGTGAAGCACATCTTCAGCGTGGAGTTTAACTTTGGTGAACTTTGACCTGTGACATGACCCACGCCTGCATTCGTGTGTGTGTGAACGGGTTCTCAGACTTTCTGTGTAGAACAGGTCGGCGGCTGCATGAAAATACAAAGAATCGCTGCTGAGAGTTTTATAGTTTTCATTGAAGTTGTTTTTATGAGTCAAGCACTTTTCAGATCTTTCTCTCCAACCTGCAGCATCACTGCACTTTGACTTTTCTCTTTGTGACACCTCACATTGAGGATGAGCAAAATAAACTTTCCTCCAACATCCCCGAGCTGAAGATGCTGGAGTGAAGGTAAAAGGTCGTCAGGACCAAATCAGGTCTCAAGTTTTATCTGTTCACGTCCTTGAGCTGGGAAACGTTTTTTATTAACAGCAAAGCAAAGGCTGAACAGCTTCCTCACATCTTTATCTACGAAGAGTCGAGTGAGCAGAGGAGGTGACGTTAGATTCAGACTTCAGCGCTTCAGACAAGATCGTCTGCTCCGGTTTGTAAAGAACAAGTTTCATGTACATTCAAGTGAAAAGGTCACAGATGAGAGATCCTGCACGCTGGATACAGACGGATCAATACAGGAAATAAAACACAGATTTGATGTTTGACTTTCATGTTACACGTTATTCTGCATACATGAGAGAGAGAGAGAGAGAGAGAGAGAGAGAGAGAGAGAGAGAGAGAGAGAGAGAGGGAGAGAGAGAGAGAGAGAGAGAGAAGAGAGAGAGAGAGAGAGAGAGAGAGAGAGAGAGAGAGAGGGAGAGAGAAGAGAGAGAGAGAGAGAGAGAGAGAGAGAGAGGGAGAGAGAGAGAGAGAGAGAGAAGAGAGAGAGAGAGAGAGAGAGAGAGAGAGAGGGAGAGAGAAGAGAGAGAGAGAGAGAGAGAGAGTGAGAGAGAGATTGAGTGAGAGAGAAGAGAGAGAGAGAGAGAGAGAGAGAGAGAGAGAGAGAGAGAGAGAAATGATCTTTTAATCACATAAGAGACAGAAAACAGAAAAACAACGGAACAATTTTAAATGTACCGATTTAGCACAAAACAATACGAAACCCAACCTTCGTCAGAGTCATAAACATCTGGACAAAGTTTTCGAGGCATTTTATCAAATATTTGTGAACAAACACGACGGATCATCCAAATCTCTGCCGTTATGTGGAGAAATAGATTAGAATTAAAACTCCAAACACTGAAACCACTTTTTTAATCTTATTTGTAAAGTGCAGTGATTATTTGTTAATCCAGCAGTTCCCTGCAGATTGACTTTTCTCCCCATCTGTTCATCGGTGTGACGGCAGCAGCCTCATTCACCTCGGAACAGGATTTTATTCCCACTGCGAAGGAGAGAAAATATCAGAGGAAAGCTAAGCTGCATGAAGTGAGTGACAGTGAACACACGGCCGCTCTGTGGCTGCTGAGCGTGAAACTTTTTACTGCGTTCGAGGTTAATGAGATTTTTAAACCGTGGCTCGTTCTGAGCAAATGTTCTGTGTGCGTGTGAATTTGCCTCCTGGTCAGTTACATGTCTGCCGCGCCCAGAGACTCGTGTTGCGTCAGGTCGCTGCTTCAGTTCAGTAATGCAGGAAATGTGAAGGTCGTCCGGGCAGGACAACACCAGGCTGATAAGCCGCTGTCAGACCGGAAGCCCAGACAGTTTCCTGAAGTTCCCTGGAGGGGCTGTAAGTCGAATGAAATGTCCGAGTGAGAAAAACTGCTGGAAAGCTCCCAGCGAGCGAGTGTGCATGTTGATAATGTCTGAACAACGGGAGCCACACAAGCTCTGGATGTTCTCCTGTTGTTGTGAACGAGTCTGACTCTGACAATCTCCTGCTGCTTCTTCATGTGTGAAACACAAACTCAGGAAACTGTTCAGACCCAATTTTCTAGAGTTCACATCTGAAGACAGCTTGTGGCCAGAAGCTGGAGACGACAGACAGAAGCCAATCAGGGAGATGAATGGGTCAGATGCACTGCCGCAGGGACGACCTGATTGGCCGACAGGTTTGAATCCAGGATCTTCTCGTTGTGAGGCGACGGCGTGAAACCACGGCAACACGCTGCAGTCGAGTCCATTCAGCAACGAAACCACAGATCAGGGTTCAAAGTCAAACTGATTCAGTCTTTAGAAAGCAAAACATAAAGAGTTGAAGAAATGAATATAACATGTTATATATTCTTAGAATAAGATGTAGGAAAAAGGCTTGAAGAAGAAATTTAACTGCAGCAGCCGAGCAGCAGGTCTAATTCTAACATAATGTAAGAAATCTAAAAGATTAATAAATAGAACAATAGGTTAAATTTAATTAGACTTAGATTGATCACAATAAAATGAACATTGGAATTATTGTTGTTCTTGGTTCAATTGGCTCATATTGATGGTCGATCCTCTTCTGAGGCCTGAAACCAGTGGAACCATGAATCTCAAAGTCTTTACCCTGAGGTCAGCAGCTCCTAAAACGTTCACGCTCAACCTCGTCTCAGCTGTAAAGCTTATTAATGTCCAACAGAGCAAATACGCTCCAAGCTAGTTTCCCGTTCTTCAATCTGTTCACTCAACTGTTCTTAAACTGTGACCGCGCTCACTTGTCTTTTGAAAGTAATGTGTCAAAAGCGATTTTACCACAGTTTGCTTTTCTTTCTTTCGTTTCCATTTCTGTTATTTAGATCGAAGTGTCTCTGGGGTAAAGACCTGACTCACAGCACGTGGTCCAGCCTCCAGCCTCCAGCCTCCAGCCTCCAGCTTCCAGCCTCCAACCTCCAGCCTCTAGCCTCTAGCCTCCATCCTCCAACCTCCATCCTCCAGCCTCCAGCCTCCAGCCTCCAGCTTCCATCCTCCAGCCTCCAGCCTCCAGCCTCCAGCCTCCAGCTCCGTGTCTCAGTGGGTTTCTCCACATCGCAGCTTCAGGTGCAGATAATGAAAACCTTCTGAAATCATTTCTGTACAGCTATTGACTTTAAAGTGTACGATAGAAATTAGCTGTATTAGAAAAATATACAATGTCTCTGGAACATCATTGTTTATCTGAATGTTCTGTAGCTCATGCTAATTATAATAATAATAATATAATGTCATGTGTCAAGTCCTTCTAATGCTGGAGATAAACTGCTCATACCTTAAAGTTAGCGTATGTGATATCTCGAGAATGCTGACACAGAATTTCCTCAAACTTTGGTACAAATATTCACTTGTACTCAAGGATGAAGTGGTTAGATGTTGGTGGCCAAAGGTCAAAGGTCAAGGTCACGGTGACCTCACAAAGCACATTTTCCGCCTTGTGAAGGTGATATTGGATATAGGATGTCACACCATGTTAAAGCCCTATGAGACAAATTGTGATTTGTGAATATGGGCTATACAAATAAAATTTGATTGATTGATTGATTGATTGATATTTCATTTCACATTTGTATGTTTATGTTTTTCTTGAACGTGATATCTTGAAATCAGCTTAACTATATATAATATAAATAGGGAATGTCTTCAAATTTGGTGCAAACTTTCACTTGAACTCAGAGATGAACTGATTTGGTGCCTGAAGGTCAAAGGTCAAGGTCACAATGACCTCATGTTGCTGAGTTTCAGTTGTCAGAGGTCAAGGTTACAGTGACCTTTATATGAAATAAAGTATACTACATAACAAGCACATTAACAATTGAGCTCACGATTCATCTGCTCAGCTACGTGTTGCTATAAAAAACTCGACAGCTCAGTGGTTGAAGGGTTCATCCACCGTAACCGTTCATCCAGCCCGAGGTGAGGACGGAGGAGGTCACAAATCTGCTGGAGAACAAACACACACGTTGTTAATCTGCTCGACTCCTGCAGCCGTGACGACCTGCGCTAACGAGAGCTCCTCAGTCACACGGCACAATGAGTCCATGAGCTCACAGGAAACAATGAATCACTCTCAGTGGGTCTTCATCTCCGCACACTGAGAGAAACGTCCCAGTTTCCCCATTCATCTCATAAATGGTTCCTTCTTCATGTTAAATACATCAAACCGAACCTTCCAACTCCTGTTTGAGTGATTAATTACCCTCATATTAAATTTAGCTCTGGAATAATCTGCATATCTTTTTTTAATAACTTGTAATTTAAATTGAAATATCATCTAATAAACCTAAGAGATTTGCCGAGGAGCCTTTTGATCAAAAGCGGTGACAGCCGTGCTTTTTGTTAATGTGACGGGCTTTTTCTAAAAGTGGACCCTTGGGAATCGCAGGGAAATTTGTTACATAAGCGCTGAGTCGCTGACAGATCCTGTAAAGTAATGTGTGAAGCTCAGAGTCGAACAATCAGTCTGAGGGCTCTGATGAAATGGAAAGCACTTGATTTGTGTCGGAGCTGCAGACGTCGCTGTGTTTCCGTATTTGACTTCCTGGCACAGACACATTAAACATCAGCGCTGAGACGTGGAGGGAAAATTGCTTTTCTTTTTTTTGTCGTTTGTCAAAATGCCCAGAAAGAGCCGCGGGAAAAAACAACAAAGTGTCAAAACCTCAGACACGCGGCGGTGATGCCGTCTTCTGTGCAGGCTCCTGCGTCGTCTCTGGATAATGTTCGTCAGACCATGCTACAGGGGCGTCTTTTAAAATAATCTCTATTTTAGAAGACTTCAGATAATGAAAAACGAAGAGGAAACAGTGTGAACAGGGAATCAACAGTTTACATGTATCTTGAATAGTTGTAGAACTATATCTAAAGAATCTGGAGGATTAGGTGCAGACTTCAAGGGGCTGTTGGGCCTGGAAGGAGGTTTGAGCTCTACTGAGAGACAAAGTTGTAACTTAGATGTAACTTTTTTCTTGCCACTCTCACTGATGCAGGGAATGAATTCTGTCTCGGGAAATACCAGGATCTCAATTCCCATGGTTCAAACAAGGCTTTAACCTTCTCCTCCTATATCCCTCACACTCCTCTTTTTATTCCTTCCATCCCTTTCTCCCTCTGGCACAAGAAGCCATTAGAGGCAGACAGCTGACTCTCACACATGTCGCTCCGTGAAGGTTTATGTGTGTACACATTTATCTGTGTGTGTGGCGGGAGCAGGGAATTATAGCTTTTCAGTGAACAGATTGAAAGGAGTCAGCCAGGAATCTTTGCTTGGAGCGTGTTTGCTCTTACGCGTCAATGAAAAGCTGCAGCATCTCCCGTCAGAGTCTGGTTCTTTCTTTACAGGATATCGTCTGCACCACTGGGCGGGTGATCGGCTGTCAGACGGTTTCCGTGAAGCAGCAGCGTGATGCGTCAGACCACTGGCAGAGTCGCTGTCAGTCCGGCTCACACGGAGACCTGTTCCAGAAACCTGCTCCTGCAGAGGAGACGACAAGAATCAGCTTCTGTCGACTCCGTCCACCAGTTCAGCTCAGACTCTGACACCATCAGCCCACAGAGCTGCTGCTGAAACTCTCTGTATTTATGTGTATATGTAGTTTTTATTCCATTCATATTTTTATATTTCCAGTGTTATTACTAACTGATGCCTATTTTTGACTCTTGCTGCTGTAATATTGAAACTTTCCCCACTGTGGGACAAATAAAGGATTATCTTATCTTATCTTAAATACTCTCTATTGATGTTTCCATTCTAATCTGTTTAAAGTGACTTTCTGGCGACGTTTCTTTACATCAAAGTCTAAGTTTTCACTCTGCAGCTGAAATAAATCCTCCTCTGATTCCCAGAAGCTTACATGTGACAATATGACGCCTGTTATTCTACGTAGATCCACGTATGAAGGAACAAAAAGAGACTAATTTAAGGATAAAGGAGATTTTAATCTTGGTCTCCATTCAGCCATGAAAAAAATCTAACAAAGCAACAGTGGCTGGTGTTACAGAGGAAACAGCCTGAGTCAGCAGCTCCTCTACCTGTACATCAACTTAATGAGACGCCAACCTGCACGACAAAGGGAAACTACCACAATGGATTCTCTGTTCCATGAGTCTACAGATTTAAAAACAAGAGCAGAGAGTCCTTCACTTTTTTATAGTGTAAATATAAAAAATTCAGACCCTGTTGTTAGTTGCTGGTTTGTTCTGAAAGGTTTTATTTTTACATTTTGCTGATCTCAGCAGTGAAGGAGCATTTTGTGAAGATTAACTTTCCTCTCTCAGTAACAGAGGAAGTCACCTGATGAAGGGATGTGACCACACGACCTCTCACACAACTTGATAACAGACAAACATCTGGAATTAAAGACGTCCTGAAGTGGCTGTGATCCAGTTTAATGAGGAATTTAACATATTATATCTTTCAGCGTAATTTGTGACATATCTCCTTAATAAACACCAATTCGTATTTCTTTATGTAATATTTATAAAATACTATTTCGTGAAGGATTTGACCATTTCTGCCTTGTTACCAAATAAAAGAGGGAACTCTGCTGATTTCCCTGGTCAAGTGGAATATAACTATTTCCAGTCGCAGCAGCAGCTCAGCAGAAGTCAGTGAGGTTATCTCCGCCTGTGGCTTGTTTATAACAGATAAACATTCGTATGCACCGAGGCACCAACACACAGATGTTATCGCTCACATCACAGAGATGTGGTGTGAAAGTGTTTTTCCACTTTGACTCGTACGAGGAACGTTCATTCTGAATTTCTCTCGACCTCTGCTGATTCAGTTTTGACCATTTTTTTAAATCATTTCGCTCGTGAATTTCTCAAACTTTATGGAAGCGTGAGATTACAGGAAAAAAAACGTTTAAAGCAACGATATATTACTTTTTTACTTCAAAGCAGCAGCTTGATTAAAGTGAGTTTGATGTTTCAGTGAACATGGGGAATGTTTCCTCTTTGGGTTCGATCTCCTGTGAGAAGTGTGGAACTCGCTGATAGTCACAGCTCACGAGTGGAGCTGAACTGTCGATCAGTTAAAAAGACTCAGAAGTTATTAAAAACCAGAGTTTATCTCCAATATTCAGCAGGAAACTTGTAAAATATGAAGAATTCTAAACCCAGTTTGGTGGATTTGTTCGAGTCGCAGCTCTAGATTGACATTGATAGACTTTGTGTTTTCTTTACCACTTCATCGCTCGCACACAGAGCCCAACACAATCTCACATCGGCTCATCGGACATTCTCAGGAGATTGAAATAGGAGGCAGCAACGGGAAAACTCTGGAGAAACTCCGGAGAAGGTCTGGAGTGTCACATGCAGCCCCTCTGGAGAATGTCAGGAGATTATCCGGAGTTCAGTGCAGCTATAGAGTTGCTTTAGATTCATATACAATACATCAAGGACAGAGTTATGTAAATATACCTCTGTAAATTAGCAGGTTTTTAACAATGTGAGTAAATGTTGATAAACTGGTAAATAATAAAAGTTGGTAACATAAGGATTTAAGTTGAAAAGTGAATTTTGCTCTCGTCTCTCGTCTGACACACATCACGAGTTTGAAAAACACGTTATTAAACCCATGATTTGTGATTGAAATGAGTTACAAGTGATATAGAATTTTCCGTCTGTCGTGAATTCCTCCCGAAATCAAATTTCTCTGAATGTTGATCAGGGGGAATTTGATTTAACAGGATCTTGTTTGAAGAGAGCCGAGGCAATCAGGCCCCCCCCCCCCCCCCCCCCCCGCTACCGCTCGCCTCCTCCAGCCGAACATTACATCTGCACTCTGGGAGGGAGAAAATGTGCAATTACTTTCACATCATCTCATCGGAGAGGAAAATTGGTGCTGCCAAAGTGCAAAAGGAAAATCCAGTCCTCGTCTTGTCGGAAACTCGAAGCGAGAGCGGACGTCGCAGCAATGAGACAGATAATCAATCACAGGTTGGAAATATGAAAGAAAGACGGAGGCATATCTGATTTAACAAATGACGAGAACAGAGAGTGAATCTGAGGAGGCTGCAGAACAAAGTGGAAGTGATGTGACACGATCCTGACAACCGGTGAAATACTGTCATTAGCAGCACGATCCTGCAGATTACCTCTGTTCCACTTGTTTACGTTGGGAAAAGCTTCGTTATCATCCTCATACTTTGGCTCATTTAGACACTAGATCTATATGAAGTGGATTAAACTGCAGCCGCTGGCTTCTGGCTGTGAGCTGAGCTAAATTTGATCAGTAAATTTATCTGTATTTTGAGATTAAACTGAGCGAGGGATCAAAAACAACAGAGTGAGTGGATGTGACGCCACAGAAAGAAGAAACCCGAGTGTTCACTCATCTTTACGGCTGATTCAAATCGTCCTGACGTGAATTCAAAGTTCAAAGTTTTTCTCTTTTTGTGTTTTTATGTTACACGGATAATGTGTCATATGTTTTTAAATGTGACCGGCGCCCTGATCTGTGGAGTAAAGCATTTTGCTCCATGTTTGCTGCAACATGAGTTATTGAAGTGACAAATAAAGATGAATCGGAATATTCAATGAATATTAACGATTATGTCCAGTTGTTTCCCATAATTTGTAAAACAGACTATTGTCTCTTGTCTGATGGAAAACAATTTTTAAACAGATTTTGCCCATATTTAGACTAAATCGATTAAAAACTGTATTGGATGGTAAATTTTATGGATATTTTAATATTCACCTAATGTCAAGAAATTTACAAGTTATGTATGTTATTGTAAATATCGCATTAAATGACCAGTGTGCAGGATTTGGTGGCATCTAGTGGTGAGTTGGCAGATAGCAGCTGAATATCCACCGGGTGGGGGGGGTGTAGGTAACATCAGCGAGCATCAAAACACAAAAGGTCCTGGCCAGAGCCGTCAGTGGTTATAGGAAATGAGTCACTGGAAATGCCCAGAATGCAGTGCGACATGACGTGACGTGCATCCTCAAGCGTATATTTCATAACCCTGCAGTTTATAGAGAGCTGCACTTTACTTCCTGACAGGAAACATATTGATCCACTGAAATCGATCGGATCCGACACACGAGCACATTAAAAACTGTAGGTCACGGATTTTATTGACTCGGTCCTTCAAACGGTTGAGCTGCCTGTGACCTGTGTGTGTGTGTGTGTGTGTGTGTGTGTGTGTGTGTGTGTGTGTGTGTGTGTGTGTGTGTGTGTGTGTGTGTGTGTGTGCGTGTGTGTTGCACTCATCCCCAAGGGACAGAGAACTGCTGGTCCTGTAATTATAAGACTATACTAATTAATTATAATGACAGAGAAATAATTAGATTTGAATAAATTACAACACATGTATATGTATGTGTTTGGAATATTTACGACTTGTTCCGGCTGCAAACGTCAAAATAAAGTAAAGATCTAATCTAATAATTAATAAAAAAGAGGCACAGGATGGAAACACAACAACATTACCAGAAAAGGTCAAAACCACAGAACACACGTACTAATCGCCGAGTGTGGAAGTAGAAGAAAATAATGAAACTGACTGAAATGATATAAAATGAATAATAAGTTGGCACATCTCCAGTATGCTCACACCTTCCAAGGTTTCACAGGAGGAGCTGTGACAGGAAATCGTCTCTTTCTCCAAACTCTGAACTCTGTGACAGTGAAAAATCAAATCTGGCTCCTCTCCTCCTGTGAATGACTGAAATAAACGATGTGAGCAACATTATCAGGACGACCCTCCGTCTCCTCCCTCTCCTGCGTCTCCTCCGTCTCCTGCGTCTCCTGCGTCTCCTCCGTCTCCTCCGTCCTTGTAATCACAGCAGCTGGAATGACGGTGAAATTGCACTGAAACTATCTCTATTCTTCTCTTTCTCATCAAAGCTACATGGAAGAACGTCTGCAGCCATTTCTGAACGTGTGATCAATGACGAGATGCATCAAGCTGCAGCGGAATCGAACCGTGATTAGTTCAACCGCTGAATGATCGGTGTGGGCAACAGGGCATCGATCTGTGTGCGGCTGAGGGAGCAGCATCAGTGTCGACCCACCGTGACGCCACCCGGCGGTTCGAGAGCTGCTGCTTTGAAGCCCCCAGTCTGACATCTTGGTTTATCTAAACCGGAAGTGACCATATTTAGAGGAGAGAGTTCAAGGACACCTGCACCCATTGGACGGTACTAGCTGTCAATCACACTGTGGTATCCCCGCCCCCAATACATACGGTGCTTTATGGTCTATTTGATTCTGTGAACTTCACACAAAAATATGATTTCCAATAAAAAGCAAGAATGAGACACTCAACATTTTCTACATTTTCTAAAACATCCCACAGGCAGAAGAACAAGAATCTTCGTTGTCTTGATAATTTAATTCTGTTATTTGGACTGTGACAGACAAAACGATTATTTAACACCTAAACTCTGTTTTCCGTTGCTGCTGCCACCAACACCAACACAGATGCTGGAGTGATTCATCACGTCCAGTTTTTGACAAGGAGCTAAAGTCTCAATAGAAAGATGTCGTCCTGTTCTGAAAACCTGAGCAGAACCTTGACCGGCGGAGAGGACATCGAGGAAATGCCAAACAACAGCAGCCGTCAACAATTCAAACTCAAGAGCAGAGATACACAACATCCGTGTTTCTCACCGGGAGCGAAACCTGTTGAACTGCACAGAAGTAAATTATAAATCTCTCCTGCAGCAGGAATCTAAGAAAACAAGATATTTTCATTTATATCACATAGGAATAAAAATCACAGATCACATCCTCAGTCGATGGTTCTGGAGAATCGACATCTGCCTGTTTAAGGTTTGCAGGAGTCCTGACAAAAACAAAGAGAAACCACAGAGACTCAATACACAAGAGAGGATAACTGAACACAGGTGAGACCCATGAGGACGAGTGCAGATGATCTCCAGCAAACAGGACAAAGACAGGAAGTAGACAAGGTAAGAAGTTTCAAAATAAAACGGGAGATGAACAACTCAAAGGGTAAACAAAAACAAATCCCAAACATGAGTCGATTCTGAGTTCACGACATTAAAAAGTCCAAACACAGAAAGTCCCGACCTGAAGGTTTGATGAATCCACCCCCGACGTGCTCCGTCTCTGACATCAAACACCCTGACGACCCCCCCCCCCCCCCACCTGCTCCGGTGTCGGCTCTGGCCGGCGGCCCAGACGGACTGCCCCCCCCCCCCCCCCCCCCCCGTGATGACCAGCTGGACTCCACCTTCACTCACATCTTCGTCAGATCTCTGGAGCCGTGTGAAGTCTCCTCCAGATTCAAACGCTCCAAAAGCATCTCAGTCCCAGAGGAACATCACAGACCGCTCAGTGGCCACAGGCCTGATTCTGACCCACATTACAGGGCCCCTGCTCGGGCCCCCTGTAGTTTGCCTAAAGGGTACTGTACCACATTCTGCTCTTACAGAGACAACAATCCTGCTACTGTCGCCTCCATCTCGCCGACAGACAGGACGCAGCAGGTGAGGCTGCAGGACAAAACCCATCCAGCTCTTGGCCTTTCAGCACCGGCGTCCCTCAGGGATGTGTCCTCTCCCCACTGCTGTTCTCACCCCAGGAGAGCTGCCAGTTCATCTCCTGATCAACAGACGTCTGGAGACAGAACCTGAGGTTGAACATTGCGCCCTCTGGTGGATTCAAAAACTCAAAACTGTGGCGATGACGTTTGACTTCAGGAAACTGCGGATTCAACCTCCTGAACTTCTACTCCGAGCTCCCTCAGGATGTGGGGACTCTTCAACCCGTCTCCAAAAGCTCAGACCAGCCCCCGATGGAATCAACTCAAATCGGCAGCATGGATTCACGATCTCGTTCGCCGGAATGTAGATCCAGTGGTTTTGAAATAAACTGATCATAAAAAGAAATTTGATTGGACATTTCTGAGGAGAATGGAAGTAAAATAAAGAATTAAAAAAAGGTAGAATAGCTTAAATAAAGTAAGTCGACCACTTAACATCACCAAACCTTTTTCGTCAAGATTAAGTTGGTTCAACTTAATTAAGCATTTAAAGGAAAAACAAATGCTGTTTGTTGTACTAAAGGAATCGTGAGTTGTGGGATTTACTTAAAAAGACTGAGTGAGAACTACTTTACAAGATCCCAGCAAATTGTTACCTTCATTTTTTTAAGTTCAGCTCGTGTATCTGTTACTAAACCACACACTTACACACTTACACAAAATTCTGTCAGCTTTAAACTCTTATTGAGCTGTAACACGCAAACATCATCCATCACTTGTTAAATATAAAGTCGAGCAGACGGTCCCGGCTCCATCTTGTCAGATTCTATCAGAGTTCCACGTCAAGGTCGCTCAGCGCAGGATTAACACGTCTCGTACAAACTGCAGGAAGTCAAGTGAAGCAGCTTTTTCCACCTTAAACAACTTAGGAAAAACAACCTTGTATAAGAATCTAACATTTATGATCCTGCTTTAATTAATTTGTTCATTCTTTTCATCGTCATCTCTCATCTTTTATCTCTGGAAGATATTATCTGTTTCAGCTTTTTAAGATTTCTTTCATTATCTCAATATGTTCAGCTTCTAACTAATTGTTTCTTATGAATTACTTAAAGCTGCACATTATACTGTGAAAGCATCTATATAAATAAAGTTTATTATCATTATAATGAAAGGGAGTTTACATGTTTCCTCCGGCTTCCTCCCACAGTCCAGAGACGAGGACGTCAGGTTAATTAAAGCCTGTGTGAGTTGCTGTTTGTCTTCATATGTCCAGGTTGTTTCTGGCTTCATGTTTATGACCGAACCAACTCCACATAAATAATCCAGATAAATGTTTATGGCATCAATTTAGTCCCATATTCAAGAGCACAAACCCAAAACTCACGAGGCAGCATTCCTATGCAAGTGCAGAGAGCGACACACGAGTGTTTCTGCTCCACGTGCACAACTGTCGCTCTGTGTTCGCTCTGTGACTTCGTACAGGAAACAGCTCATCTCGGCCCGGAGCTTGTGGGACCCGAGTTGTGCAAACGCAGCAGAAACGCTCGCTCACTCACTCGAGCCTCTGCGCTTGTGGAAACTGTTTGGAAACATGGAATTGTGGGTATTCAAGATGTGAATACTGTTCAGAAGTCTGAGTAAGAGTCAGTTAATAAAATCTGTTCACGGGATGATGTGCAGGTTTATCTCATTATACATTTGAATTCTCCTCCAGAACTTATTTATGACCTGTTATTTTATTTAACTGCTGCTGTTCTTGAAACTTTCTTTTTGTTCTTGTTACAAACACTGAGACAGTTTAATCAGCCGAGACGCTGTCGTCCTTCAGACTCTGCACACTCAGGGCCTCACTAATGTTTTCAATTATTGTGACTGATGGGGACTTTCTATTCCTTCATCTTCATCATGTTTAATAGTTCACACAGTCTGCTGACCTCAGCAGATTCTCAGCATGACTCAGCAGCAGCAGACGATTAATACGACCGTTGGAAACAAGTGTTTGGGGAGCGGAGTCGTAAAATCAGAGTTAACTACACAGACTCTGTGTTGTGTTGTTTAACAACTATATTCAACTATAGACAACATTTCATTATACCTTTTAATGATATCTTTTTAGTTAGAGATAAAAAAAAACATCAACATACTTCTATGTATCTATCTATCTATCTATCTATCTATCTATTTATCTATCTATCTATCTATCTATCTATACTTCTGTATTCTCAGCACACACACACACACACACACACACACACACACACACACACACACACACACACACACACACACACACAGTCCCAGGCTTTGTGTTAACTTCAGTGTCGTCCTTGACTGGAACAGGGATTTATATTGTGGGTGTGATCCTGACTCAGAGTTATTGAACAGAGAGACGGATGAGAGGAGGCGGCACTTCATCAGAACCCGTCCACATCTGGATCAGCTCCAGCTGCTGCGTGTCACCGAGAGACTTCAGCTGCAGGACGGGCTGCTAAAGAATCATCCATCCATCTATTCATCCATCTGTTCATCCATCCATCTATTCATCCATTCATCCATCCATCTATTCATCCATCCATCTATTCATCTATTCATCTATTCATCCATCTGTTCATCCATCCATCTATTCATCCATCCATCTATTCATCTATTCATCCATCCATCTATTCATCCATCCATCTATTCATCCATCCATCTATTCATCCATCCATCTATTCATCCATTCATCTATTCATCCATCCATCCATCCATCTATTCATCCATCCATTCATCTATCTATTCATCTATTCATCCATCAATCCGTCCAATGAATGTTGAAACATAAAAATACAGAAATAAGTAACGAAATAAATAAATGAATATAAGTAGAAATCAATAGATGAATGCAGAAATGCAGAAACAGCCTTTTTTTAGCGTAAACTACATTTATTTTTGTATTTAATAGTTTTTTTTAGTAGGAATTTATTTATTTATACTTATTAAATGTTTTGTTCCATCAACAATATAAAAGACAATGTGAAAAGGTTCCACAAGTAATTGTAAGAATCTAGTCGAATAGAGAGTAAAGAGATTTGCTGATGCAGTGAAGTGAAAGTGAAAAGTAAATAAATCTACTGAAGTAAAGATACATGAAAAGTTTAGAGCGGTACGAGGAGTCTCCAGAATTCAAGTGGAATAAAAACATTTTCTCCAGGAACATTTCAGGACTTTTATTTCCTTGTATCTGCAGCTGCTGAACCACAGGATGCTTCAGTGTTTTATTGACAGAGCGACCGACGGGTGGGAGATGTTTTCTTACACCTTCACTCAAAACGTGCCTCTGACGCCTCCGGGTGTTTCTAAATTCAGCTGCTCCTGTGGGATTTTAAGTGAAGTTATAATTCTTCCCATGTTTGCATCTCTGCCCGGTGAAGCCTTCCTGATATCGATCATCCTAAAGCTTCCTGTTTGACACGATGCTGCTGAAGGTCCTCACACTCGGCCCTGTGTTCTCTGTGTTGCACCTTTAAACCGACAGGACTCGGTTTTCTGTTTGGAAACTTCATTCTCCCCGGTGACGTCTTATTTAGCTTTTGTTTCACATGTGTAAAGCTTCAACTCTGATGTTCCACGCTGCCGTAAAGCGGACTGATGTCCTAGTGGGTCGCTCGATACACAGATAACATTGTCTTCTGTATAAGCAACATAAAATATATGAGGGTTGGCCTAAAGAAATAGTTAAAAATGTGCAAAGGAAATAAATATAAGTGCATCTTCTGCTTGGCAGCCGAACTTCTTGTTTTCTTAAATTTCAATGTTCTTAAATGAACCAAAAAGGATCCAAGTGACCGTGGTTGCAGGAGGAAAAGGCCCCGAGAGCCTGAACTGCTGAGACTGTCAAACCTCCAGGTGAGTTAAATGTCCTCCTGTTACACAGACTTTGATATTGAACTGACTCCGTCCTCCATCGTCGTGCCGTGCGGACCCCCGGCCCCTCCAGCGATTAGCCACATCCATTCACACGTGTGTTTCCTTTCTCCTCCTGTAATCTTAAGAGCACAATTACACCGAGCCACTGAGCTGATGCATCTCCCTTCTACTCAACTACTTTGTGTAAATTCAACCTGACAGGTCATTGCAGGCACCTGTAACCATGGTAACAACGGCGGTAGAGGCAGAGTGAGGATGAGGCAGCCTCCGCTCGGTGGATGCTCCAGTTTCTCACACAGAATATAAAACATGTGATTTGGATCATGAAAAGTTTGGCGTGTAAACAAATTCTAATATAATCTGCTTCTTAGAGGATCAGCCGCTCGGAAGGTGCACTTCTTATTTTCACTCTCTTCAGCCTGGCAACACAGGGCTTTACATATTCATGATGATTTGAATCATGGAGTGTTGGTTTGTGTTTGTGTGTGTTTGTGTTTGTGGGTGTGTGTGTGTGTGTGTGTGTGGGGGTGTGGGGGGGGGGGGGGGGGGGGGGGGGCTATAGAACTGTTTAGTCAGCCGTAAAAGTCGGGTCTTGCAGATTTGAACCTCGTGCAGTTTCAGTATCTGTATCAGCTTGAAATAAACTCATTCACGGGTCTTTTTTTTTAAAATGAACAGAAACTCATTTGACTCTTCAGTTAGATTCTTCTACAGGAGAAATTCACTGATTCACATCGATGAGCTGGAATAAAAACTCACAACACAACTGCCCCGGTTCAAAGAGTCCGTCCCAGATACAACGTTGGATGAACTCATCCTTGTTTCTCACAATTTGGCGTCAATGAAATCTGATTTATTCATATATCATCCTTAGTAAAGAGCCTCCTAATTTAACATTTTAGATGGATTTCTCTTCTCTAAACCAGAACTCACTCTTTAATCACAGCTGCTGACTTTGTTTAATCCTCGTCAAGTACCTTGGTCGAGTCTGGTACGAGTTGGAAACATGTCCTGGATGCTCGTGTAGAACAAAGAGATAAACTGAGTTGACCGACCTGCTGAAAGAGTGAAGTGAATCAGTAGTTATGGCTCATTGTGCTGCACTATTTTATTTTATTTCTATTTATTTGACTGGTAAACGTGTGAGGTGTTTCAAAGTGTAACTGGAAAAAGCTTCACTGATTCAAGGTTTTATTCTGTGTTTGTCGGAGACTTTTTTTTACAAAGAACTTGTGAAAATGTCTTTTAAAGTGTTTTTAATAAGATCAAAAGAAATGAGCTGATTCCAGAGCTGCAGGATGAAACGTGGGCAAGTGCCTGCAGGTGGAAACAGGAAGTAGACGCTGCTGTTACTCTAATTGTGATTTAAGGAGCCACATGAGTGTCTTCATTTCCAAAAAATACAAATTCACATTAGCAGATGGGACATGGATCAAACTAAAAACACAAGGTTTGTTCGACTATTGATCAAAAAGCTTACGGCTCCAAAAATACTGCAGCTGGAGCCACAGTGTGTCTGAGAGGCCTAAAATATGTTTTATTTAAATATTTGTGTTGCATCAGAACATTATGTCCACTCCTTTTGGTTCCCTTTATTATATATATATATATATATACACATTTATATCAGTTCTTCATATTTAAAGCAAATCTAAGTGAAACTGAATTCACTCCAAACATAAAAGAGAAGATTCAAATCAAGAGTCCTCTGTCTGTGACCCTGACGTGACAATTACATCTCAGACACAAAATCCCCAAATAAGACGGAGGGAATAAAAGACGAGATTAAAAAAGATGAAATGGAAAGATGGGAGTTTTGGAACCTTTGTCAAAAATATTTTGTTGCATTTAAGTTCAGGGAAGAAGTCGAGTGAAGAATCCAACCAGGTTCAAGAGCGTTGAGAGGGAAGATGAAGAATGAAACACTGATAAGAGGAATGTGCGAGGATGGGCGACCTCGTTAGATCCAAAGAATCCAACGGCTGAAATACAGAATCCAAAGTGGCACAAAGAACTTTTCCATTTCAGTTTCCAAGACAACTTGTGTTCACCAGATTCTCCCTGATTGAGTCGCAGCGTTTTCACTTCGTGGTGGAGAAAGAGGAAAAGAGGAAAAACTCGAAAATCTAATTATCACCTTTTAGAAACGTGTTGTCTCCACCTCAGGTTTATTTCTGCTTCACTCTTCTCACCACCAGGTTCGTTCTCAGAGTAAAGATGTGAAACAGTTTGGCTTCTCTCACGTTCTTCATCTCCTCGGTCTCACCTGCCCTGAGTCCTCGCCACGCTTCACTTCCTGCTTCACTTCCTGCTTCACTTCCCCTCCTTGTGTCTCTGCTGCTTCCTCAAACCTCACCAGCAGCTTTGATTTAATTACAGAGGCCAACATTTCTGATTAAATGAGATATTCACCTCCTCAGGGGGGGGAGGAGGGAAGTGGAGCTCCTGGGCTGTGGCGTCTGAACGTTTCGCCGCCGTGGTCATCGAGGACGACAGGAAGTTGTTTGTGGATCAGCAAACTCAGCAAATCCCCGTGAACAGCAGCCGACAGTAATTAGCAGTGAAACGTGAGAGCTGATTAACTGCTGTGTGTTAGTGTCAGAGTCTGTTTCCAATCTGCAGACGTATTATCGTCTATCTGAACACCACGGGGGGTCACAAGCCAATTTAATAATCCACAAAATCCAAACTAATTACAAACGTGTAATGATGTTGATTCAGATTTGATTTAGGAGAAAGTTACGACTTCTGTTGAAGGTGTTGTTTCGGTTCTGGATACTAGGTTTTTCCTTTCTGCAACAGAAGAGAAGAGGTCTGAACACTTTGAGAACGCGTTGCACATGAAACAGGAATCGATCTCTTAAAGGTCAACGTGCACGTGAGGAACGATTCCTACAGAGAGCGAACACGTGGCCACGTTATTAAAAAAAGACTGAAGATTGTGAACTTCTGTAACTTGATAAAGTCAGTCGAATGAAAAGTGTCCAGGGAGCAGAGATAATCAAATCATTAGCAGGAGTAATGTCTGTCCTGTAGCGCCCCCTGTGGTTTACAGGAGTGATACTGCAGCTCCTCCTGCCCCACAGCTGCAGAGCTCAACAGTGTGGAGCTTCTGCCTCCTAGTGGCCACTATGGAGAAGAGCACATCAGTGGATTCAAAGAAATTTCAAAAGAGCAAAAAAAGATCAAAAGGAGAAATTGAGTTTTGTAAAACAATCACAATTTATTATTTGATTTTCATGAAGAGAAGATAAACTGAGATAACTTACAGTTTACTGGTTGTCATCTTACTCATCGTGACACCAGAGATGCTGAGGATTCTGCTCATGACAGGTTTTTATTTTATTCATCAACCTTGTTTATTATATTAATAACACTGTAAATATACCAAGAGGCTAAATATCATCTGTGACCAGGTAAAATGTTTGTAACCTGAAGTCAAACAACGACAAATAACAAGTTACATTTTTATAGACTGTTTTCTTCATGTAGACAGTTAAGTAAAAAATAAAGTATTCAAACATGGGGACGCAAACTAAAGATTATAATTTATTAAAGCAAAACAAGTAACACAAACACATCAGACAGGACGGACATGAAGACAAGATCAAATAAAAACCAGATTTCCAAAACAAATGATGAAGAAACTGAGTTTATTTTCTATTTGGGAAGAGATGAAAGTAAAATCCACCTTTTAAATATATTCAGACCTTTAGGCTCATTAATACTGAGGCAATTGAGCTCAAAGATTCCTCATCAAAGAAGAAGAAAGCTGTCACACACACACACACACACACACACACACACACACACACACACACACACACACACACTTGCACAATGAAATAGAATGATTTTGCTCTAACACTTGACTTCCAGACAGCTACTTGTGTTTATCGTCTCTATTGGTACAAATCAAGAACGTGCAAAGACGCCGATGCTGCATCTTCCTGTTCCACTGAAGGTGTAAAGGTATAAAAGCTGATCTCTGTGTTTATGTTGTGATGATTTCTCCCTGAACCGTTGATAAGTGTTTGTCCAACGTGGTGAATTCAGGAGGAAACATTTGTTCTGTGAGTCTCCAACAGAGCTGGAGGAAGAACTCAAACATTTTACTTGAATAAAAGCACAAATAAATACACAAAATGTACTCAGGTAAAAGTAAAAGTTCCAAATTAACTTTTCTATCTGAGTAAAGTACTTGCTTATAAACATTCTCAGAGTTTTATAAGTAAACTTGCAGAGTGTAACTTATTCCCTTATGCATTGGTCTGCATCACTCACTGTGCCAGCTGTATATTTTGTATAAAATGAAAATAACACAGACTGTGTCATATTAATAATGAATAAAACATATGAACGTGTTTCTTCATCCCCTCTGGTTCCATCTCAGGTGTTTCCTGTTCAGCAGTGATGCTGCTGCTGCTAAATATGTTTCTTTAAATGTGCAAATGTAATTAAATGCTTAGTAAAAATGTAGATGAGTAGAAAATACAGATATTTGCTGATGTATGTATTAGAGTAAGAGTGAGTACCTTGAAATATATGTACTAAAGTGCAAATAAAAGAAACATGTACTTGACTAAGTAAAAGTACTTCATTAGATCCTATCACTGGCTTTAAGGCACATTAGACTGATACTGGTTTCACTCTGGATAAAAGAGTATAAACCATATAATATTATTATCACGCTCCAATCAGCTGAGGTGTTTTGTTTCATGAGGGTCGTTCACGTCACAGATTCTCAGCTACTCATAAAAAGGGACTTCTCCTTTCACCTTCCCGCTGCAGGCTTCCTGCAGAGAACCAAACTCTGGTGGCCCTGTTGCTTCCACCTTATTATTCTGGTGCGCTCCTCTCTGTGCTGCACTAAATCTAATAATTCCAAACCGAGCCCGCTCTCAGACAGATGTCCCGGACCACATCATCTCCCCCATGCGAGTGTCCCAGCCTTCCCTGCCTCCACGGGAGGATACTTGACATTAAACAGTTTGAGAAGCCCTTAATCCTGCAGCCGTCCAATTCCCACACCGCCGACCTGATTACCCATTCAGTGGGAAATGACATATTCGGAAAAAGACTGAGCTCTGACAGGCTCTTTGTCATCATTATTCCAGAGAACACCCGCTGAGAGCTGCTCACTGCTGCACTTATATAACGGCACAGGTACATATATATATATATATATATATAAAGAGAGAGAGAGCAGGATTGCACAAGTGTGAGCATCAGGTCCTGATCCCTGCAGCAATTAGCAGGAGAACACACAAACAAATATGAGCAGAACACTTTCCACACACAGCAGGAGGCAGCTGAACATGAAACTAGATGAAGTATTGACCGGCTGTCAGAGGAGCATCATTCATCAGCAGCAGCAGCAGCAGAGAGGGGAGAATACATGAAGGCAGAGCTGAGGACAAACTGATGACCGATGTGGCTGCTGATGGTGAGATGAAGGAAACAACACAACGAGCTCAACAACTCAATCACATTCACAGATTACACCTGTGTGTGTGTGTGTGTGTGTGTGTGTGGGGGGGGGGTCCTCAGGCAGATCAGCAGCAGCTGTGTGCAGGTCAGAGGAGCTCCTGCCTCAGTGTGAGATCAGCTCAGCTTCACGTCTGCAGCTGCCTCAGTCATGGTCTCTGGGCTTCAGCTCGCCAGGTAACAAACGTCTCAAAGCTGCAGCACTGCTTGAAGTTAGAGCTACTTTATGAATGTGAATGTTAATGTGTGATGTTGAGTGTTTTACCTGCTTCACAGTGTTTTACCTGCTTCACAGTGTTTTACCTGCTTCACAGTGTTTTACTGGTTTGGCTGTTGAGTGAGTTGGACTCGTCCACTTCTTTCCCTGCACGAGGTAAGAACAACTCCCACCTGCTGCATCGTCAGTGATCTACAAACTAAACTGGTTTCTAAATGTCTCTGTCACTGCTCAGTTAAACATGAGAAACGTTATTGAAAATGTCTCAATCACTTTGAAATGTAAGGAGCATTTTTCTCATGTTATATCATACAAGCAGATTTCAGTGATTTTTAAAAAATGATTTGTGTTTGTAGGTTGTTTCTGTTAAAACTAAACTGTGTGAACTTAGCACAGGACTCTGTCTTCAACACAGCTTTGAGCTTCAACAGTCACTGACTCCAATTTCTATATTTATACAAGAAACATTTATTCATTTTCAGTTACCAAAACAATCTAAACTCCAGTTCTTGATGTTTCAAGCTGCTAAAATCATCCTAACAATGGATCTAATCACAGTAAGATGAGATATAAGATGTTTCTTATTACGATTAATATATATAATCAAAACATTTATTATTAATAAGGTTGATAAACATTTCCCTTCTTTGGATGTAAAGACATTTACTAATTACGACAGAAAAACAACCCATGAAAATGTTTTAAAGGGGAAGTGCATCCTGCAGGATGGGGAATTAAAGTCTGTCGATAGAAACATGAGCAGAAACACAATGAGAACATTTCTCAGACATCAACAATGACTGTGCACCAATAAACCCCCCCCCACCTTGTTTTTCTACACATTGTATTGGAAGCTTCACTTGATGTTTTTTGACATGACTTTGTTTCCCCACAGCCAGAGGTTCTGTGCCTCCTGAAGCATGGCAGAGTCTAAGGAAGCGGTATAACACCAGGAGTCGTCCTCCTCTCCAGTACATCCAGGCTCTGAGGGAGGCCAACAGGAGGAAGCCCCACGGAAGCCCTCTGCCCAGCGCCCAGTTACCCAATGAACGTGATCTCTCAAACCAAAACCAGAGGCTGGATCCCACCAGCCGATACCAGTCTGCACCACAGAGAAACCGTCCAATAGCTGAATCCAACCCAAGGGTTCCTGTTCACACCTTCCAGAGCCAAGAGAAAGAAACGCGTCCAACCACTAACAGAGGTCAGAGCGAAAGGCCGGTCAGCGCTGGGATTCATCTTAACGGCCCTTCTCGATCGTCCAGTCCAAGCACTCACTTCGCTTCGTCTGTTCCCACATCACATACGGCTCAATCCTCAGAAACCCCGAGCAGGAATATCGGTAACACACAACCTACGGAGCAGAACAAACCACTTTCACTTGGGTATTCCAGCCAGTATACAGCTCCTACTGAGCTAATCAGCCAGGGTCAGATCCCAACACGACAGAGCCCAATAATAGCAAAACTGGATTTGTCAAAATATCCAACTCGCTCCCTGCCGATCTCTTACTATCCCCAACAATATGCCAATGATCATTTTGTATACAGCAGTGCCCAGAGGAATCCTACGAGTAATGTCTACGGGGAAGGTCAAGGTGGACAAACTGTTTCATCTAACCCAACATATGTGCGTCCTCCTTTGTTTGACTATGTGTCCAGTCGATATGATGGTAGCCAGATGAATCCTCCAACCGTCTATGGGGAAGATCAAAGTGGACAAAATGTCTCACCTAATCCTGTGCATTTATCGCAATATGAGCGATTTCCAAGTGGACTTTACAATGCTGGTCAGGTCAAACCCGGTGGAAACGGCTATGGGACACATCAGACTTGGCTGCCGGTCGGGACTCGACCTGCCTCCACTTCTGAACAGTACAGCAGCCGGTTTAAACCATCTTCTGGTCAGAGGCAGGAGACCGTACCTCCCTCACATCAAGTACAACCTTCGTCTACTCCCATTGTTGCTCCGTCAGAGTATGAAGCTCTGTTTCCCTCTTACAACGGGGAAGTTCCCACAACCGCTTATGGACCAGTAGATGTGGGGCAATTGGATTTCTCTTCGTCTTCTGGTCCCAGCAGCAGAGGTCAGAGTGGACCTGCTGCGTTGCCCGATCATCTCACTGCTTTTGGTCCCTCAGAAAACGTCTACTCGTCAACTGGGTATCAAACCCAAACGGGATCCTCTGGCAGAGGAAAACCCAGCTACACAAAACTTTTACTTGACATAGAAAATGAACTGGGTGAAGGTCCTGGACAAACTGATTATCTTGCAGCTCCAGCTCGATCACCACTTTACGATGGTTACCCTGGACGGAACATGGCGGAGACGCTCGTTAGAAATCCCACTCCACTGCCTCGGCCTATGAATTCAATGAGACAAGATCAACAATCGGGTCCACTTGGCTCCACTGACACCAACAACCCTGTTTACGTCCGACCTCCCATCAGGGACAGTGGAGTAAACCCATATGCATCTAATCCTCAAAACCAAATGCTACCTGAGCAGCTGCAGGTTTCTGATGTCGTTCCTCAACAGGCTAACGTGGCTTCATATGTGGGTACAAGCGCTGGCTCTGTTCCGACATACTTGGCCCAACAACCTTTGCCAAACATTTATTTCTACGCCATGCTAGTGGCTCTCGGACAACATCCTGTCCCGTGGCAGCCCAGCCGTGACCCGCGCACTGAGCACTATAGTTTGAATCCACCTGTCTTTCAACTTCCCTTCATCCAAAATACAGCTCCCTACAACCCTCATCAGTTCCAGGTCCATGAGCAGCCCCGGGTGGGTGTCTCCTAACGCACCTTCTTCCCTCCCACCCACCCGCCTGCTCTGCGTCTCACTGCTTCCTCTCAAGGGATGAACCAATTGTGTAACTGAATTGTTGTGGCGCATGGAGGGTTTTCTACATCCAACCTTTTTTCTATTAAAGTGTCAAAGTCTTATCGATGTGTTTTCTTTACGTTGGTGCTCCTGTCGTTCTTAATGAAGATTGATCCCTGGCTCTGTTTCACTGTTCAATGAATATGTTGTCTAATCTAGCTGCTCTCGTGTCTCGATCAAATCTGTTCGACATAGTTCGGCCTTGTGTCAAAGATGAGAACATTCGACTTGAAGTAAATATTCTTACCCGTGATGCACATGAGAAAACCGCTCTGCCTCAGTGTCGAGTTTGACTTGCAGATCTCAGGCTCAAAAGAATCTGTGATCAAAGAGCTCCGGCTGTTGGCGGCGGACTCGGTACCGAGGTGTGACGACTTCAAAGATTTACAATACTCGCTGGTTTGATCACATCGTTACGTATTTGTGGACTTCTCCTAATGCAGTGTCACTTCTGTGCATGCAAACAACTGTCTGCTAGTTTTTTTTCTACTTGATGGATGCTGATGTGAAGTCAGGCTGGTGCAACATTAAACATCTCCTCCTCAGGCCCCGAGTGCCAAACTGGTACCTAGCTGCTTAAAGAACAGCTAATATCTTTTTTTGATTTCTAACATCTGTTGTTTTGGTTAGCATCAACATTATAAACAAAGTGCAAACTGCACATACATAAATATCAGTAAAGTTATATCACAAACCTCAACCACCGTCTTTAAACAGAACTCAAGCTCGGGGTCCCTGTTGTAAATCAGAGGTACTGAGTAGGAGTCTGTGCTGTCTGTGCTGTCTGTAAGTCACTGGCATCAAAATGTCTTAAAGGTAACTGAAGTGTGGACATTGTGTTTTACCTCCATCAGGAAACACTGCAGTTAATGATGATGATGGTCTGTGGCTCGTTTTGAAAGGTTTAGCCCGATATGACAGGTTCAACCTCATCACGTGTTTTACAAATGTTCTTTTTAGAGGACGTGCGGACCAGACGTAGTTTCTTTGAGCTTTTCTTGTTACTCGTATGTTCTGTTGTGATCAGTGACCTTGGCCCCTCCCTGCACACCGTTACCCGCAGGACGAGGCTCTGCGCCCTGTGCTGTGATGGAATACCTGTGTGGCGGTTAAGCATTGCAGTAAATGACTGTGTAAACTAAAGTCTTGCACAATTAAGCAGCTTGTATAGCTTCAAGCGAAAGTGAGCCATCATCATTACGATGGAGCGCAACATTAAAGGGCACAGCGGGGAGCTCAGATCTGCATAAAACATCAACAGCACAAAAACAACCAACGATAAATTAAAAAATACTTCCTCCTTCCTCTTGGGAAAAGCAACAATAACACACCTTTGATCTTAATCACTTTTATGCCTATAAAACATATTAGATTCTGCTTTTCACTGCAACACGACACCTTTTATATGACTTCTCTTAATAGAGCGTCAATGCTCAGTGATACGCTCTCAGGTTAATACATTATACCACATGGAAACTGTAATAGAGACAATTTATTTTACAGGTTATAACGTCATGGAAACATTCTCCATGTCACTGAAACGTCAAACTCATCTTAATCAAGCTGCTGCTTTAAAATGAAAAAGTTGCATGATTTTAAGATTTAAAATTTCTGTTTATTGCCGTTTGACGCAGGCTCTAAACACAAAGTTGTCTGAGAGGTTCAGTTGAGAGATTCTTGTTCGGGGCTTCAGAGCAAAGACATTCAAACCAGAACATTGTCTTGGTATAATGACAAATCAAGAAATTATCATATTCACCATCTGAACTTTTGATTCACTGAGTTTGAGTTAAACCTCCTTCCATTAGAATCCTACACTTCTGCCCTTGTGTTGTCTCAGTCAAGGTCATCTCTCCAGTTAATCTGTGTGTAATGATGCTTCTAAAACTGACATCGTAACTTTAACTCCCTGCAGAGGTTTGTCATTGACTGCTGTGATTATATAAAACCAAAAAATAAAATGCACCTTAATACAATAAACCACATTCAGCAGAACTAAACAACAGAATATGAAGTGAAGGTCTGAAAATAGACACGTTGTTTTTGAGGCTTTGGGGAATGAAATCTTCAGAAGGACGTTTTTATAAATGATTCTTCATGTGTGTAATTCATGTTTGAAATGGTTTTCTGGTCGACCCTACAACGTGAAACCTTTAACAGTTCCTGTAATAAGTCTTGTTTGATCACTGAAGCGGCGTCGTTCATGGCCTCGGGCTCTTCCTGCTCGGCTCAGGTCAAATATAAAAACCAACCCTCCGAGTAGAGTCGCAGGCAGTTCCATCAAACTACAGAACATGGCTCCGTCACCGTAGACTGACCGAGCTGCGTCAGATAGATCGACTGATTCTGAGAAAACCTTCTGAGCGGCTCTTGAAGACGATTCTGACATCCTGAATGGAGCTGCCGGTCGTCGGCGACGGCGTCCACTTGGCCTCATACGGACCCAGAGCTCCTCTGTCCGTGGTCAACGGGAAGGCCACAGCTGGAGGTCTAGACGGGTCTGGTTACTACCAGTGTTACGGGGACGGCAGCAGCGTCGCGTCCTGTGGGTCTGATGCTCCGACTGGATACGACACAGTGGACGCGCCACCACACTATGATTTTTACGCCAACACCGAGGTGTGGGGCCGTCGGAGACGCTTCAGACCGTCTCTGTACCAACTGTACGCCGACCCTGAGGTGACCAATGTCTGCTTCTACCATTTGTTTTAGGTCTTGATCTGATAATCAATTTCAATTTTCCATTCCTAAATAGATTTATATCACTGGTGCACCAACTGAATAAGATGAACAATGATCACTGGTCCTGTATCAGTACTTTAAAAATGTTCAGCATTAGAAAGTTAAGTTTATGGTCATTTTAAACAATTTCAAAACATCGATTACTCAGAACTAGATCGGGTGGTTTCCTTGGAATATAAAAATCTCTGTTTTTGTCAAATTTAAGTATTACTTCTACAAAGTTTGGCAGATTTTTTATGTGTATCACACATTGATATTTGACTTTTGGCAGGATGACTCCAAACCTCCCCTGTATGAGGAGACACCAGGCAAGCAGATGGGAGGAGGCGACAGCTCGGAGGAGGACGAGGAGGAGCACAAGGAGCCTCCGCCTGAGCCCACTCGCTTCGGCTGGGTGCAGGGAGTCATGGTACGTTCTCTGCTGATCTGTTCATCAGCTCCAACATAGATATTCTATAAATAATAAACCAGTATAGACCGTGTCATGCAGCTGATTAAAATATCATCTTGACTCGAGAGACAAAAAAAATCTATATTCTTGGCTTCTCTCAGATTTAATTCATAGCTTTTGATTTGAAACTGGATTTTCTTGTCTCATAAATCTTTTATTTCATTGACCAATTCAATTCTTGGTTGCATCTGCAGATCTTTAGAAATCCAATCAGTTGATCTGTGAGTCTAAGTGAACATTTGGGCCAGATTTGAAAGGATTCTCCTGAGGCGTTCTGAAGATAACACCTGGGATCGCAGTGACCTGGATCCTGAGTTGAACCAGGTCGGGTGTGTTTGGTGAACTCGGTCAGTGACTCTGTGTTTGTGTCGCAGATCCGTTGCATGTTAAACATCTGGGGGGTGATCTTGTTCCTGAGGCTGCCTTGGATCACGGCTCAGGCTGGAATAGGTGCGTCCGACAAAAACATGATCTTACGTTTAATTAACGTTTATTAAATCGCTGTTCGAGTCCGAGTCCTTTTCTCTCTTTCTGTTTGTGTCTGTGCGTCAGGTCTGACCTGGGTGATTATCCTGCTCTCCTCTTTTATCACTGGGATCACTGGTCTCTCTACTTCAGCCATCGCCACCAACGGCAAAGTCAAAGGAGGTCGGTTCAGCCTGTGATTCACGAAAGTGTGAACAAATACTAATATTCAAACTTACAGTATTCTGAAGGTACATGCATTTAGACTGCAGATTTATATAAACCACCATACCGCCCTCTGTGTATAGATGGATGACGTGACGGTTCCCATAAGTAAATCCAAATCATCTTGATCGCCCCCTTGTGGCTGCCTGCAGTATAGGTCATTCACTCTGCCTCCTCCATGCTAGCAGATGGGACATGGACCAAACTAAAATATCATCTCATCTTCAGGTGGGACCTACTTCCTGATCAGTCGCAGTCTGGGTCCGGAGCTCGGTGGATCCATCGGTCTGATCTTCGCCTTCGCCAACGCTGTGGCCGTGGCCATGCACACCGTGGGCTTTGCTGAGACGGTCACAGACCTCATGCGTGTACGGATGTTTCACAGGGACTCCACCTTCAACCAGGTCACCATTGTTCTCCTTAAACTCACCTGAGACCTCTTCCTCCTCCTCAGGAGAGCGGAGCCGTCATGGTCGACCCGATCAACGACATCCGCATCGTCGGCGTCATCACGGTCACATGTCTGCTCGGTATCTCAATGGCCGGCATGGCGTGGGAGTCCAAGGTGAGATCATACAAACACGTGAACATGATCAGCCATCATGGTGGGGGTTATTTGAGAAAAGAAACGGAAACGGAGACATGGAATTGTTTGGTTAACTTTCACGTACATGTCTTCATACAGTGTTTGTTCACTGTATGTTCACTGTGTCTTCACTGTGTGTTCACTGTGTCTTCATCCGTGTCTTCACTGTGTCTTCACTGCTTGTTCTTCCCTCCACAGGCTCAGATTCTGTTCTTCCTGGTCATCATGGTGTCGTTTGTTAATTACATCGTGGGAACCATCATCCCCCCCTCCCCACAGAAACAAGCCAAAGGGTTTTTCAGCTACAAAGGTGGAAATAAACTCAGCGATATGAGTTCTGTGGCATTTTAACTCTCCACTAAACTGATTGTTTCATCTTGAACAGCGGATATCTTTGCTGCTAACTTCGTGCCTGGCTGGCGCGGGACGGAGGGAAGCTTCTTCGGCATGTTCTCCATTTTCTTCCCCTCGGCCACAGGCATCCTGGCCGGAGCCAACATCTCTGGAGACCTGAGGGTAAAACTGTTTGTTTCTCCACCTCTTTGTTCTGTAAAATCCTGATATGTCCTCCTCGTCCTGCACATCCATGTACGTGAATCAACTTTATCTGTGGGAATTTATTAATTATGTGTCCTCTCCCTCCCAGGATCCAACAGTGGCGATCCCCCGGGGAACTCTAATGGCCATTTTCTGGACGACCATATCTTACCTCATCATCTCTGCAACCATAGGTGCTTTACTCACCTGTACTCAGAGTGATTAAGCAGCTGGTTACAAAATAACTTTTTGCATATTTATGTCATCTGCACATCACAATATGTCCTGAAACGGGTTTTCTACTCGCTTGTGCATCATCCTCTGCTACAGCTCTTTACTTTATAACATTTCTATACAAACCACTTGTGAAAGGTGCATATTATTACATACTCAGCATTTTTTATTAAATTTCTTATTTTGTATTCTCTTGTTGACCGGCCTGCTGCTGTAACAGCTGAATTTCCCGCCGTGTGTGGATCAATAAAGTTTTATCTTATCTTAAATCTTGCTGTTAATTATCAGTTTTTTAATAGATACACATTTTTCTACTTGAGAAATTTTCCCAGTTTATCATTTAAAGCATTTCACATAACATTTGTTTAGATTTTGAGGTTAGGTCACCATATTGTCTCTATACTTGAGTTGTCAGTGTGTGTGTGTCCATGTGTGTGTCCTCTCAGGAGCCTGTGTGGTGCGGGATGCCTCTGGTGTGTTGAACGACACCATGTCTTCCTCCTCATCCAGCGACGACTGTGTGGGACTGGCTTGTCGTTACGGATGGGACTTCAGCGAGTGTATGAAGAACAACACATGCCCACACGGCATCATGAACTACTACCAGGTCAACACACACACACACACACACAGACACACACACTTAAGACACAAGAATGGGTTAAAGTACAGTTGATAGTTGCAGGAAATACACAATGAACACTTGAACACTTCAGTCCTTCTTGATAAATCCCTCATATCAACAGCAGATGAGCTCGTACACAACACACAAACAGTTTGGTGAAAGTAAACACAACATTTCCGTCTGCAGTCGATGAGCTTGGTGTCGGCCTTCGCTCCTCTGATCAGTGCTGGTATATTCGGAGCGACTCTCTCCTCTGCCCTGGCCTGTCTGGTGTCTGCTCCCAAAGTCTTCCAGGTAAAAACACATACCATGCTGTACTTTGCTAATGTATTGTTTCTTTTCTTATATATATATTTATCTTACTGCTGTGACAAAGAAATATCCTTTCTTCCCTCTAGTGTCTGTGTAAGGACAAACTCTACCCGTTCATCGGCTTCTTTGGAAAAGGTTACGGCAAGAACGACGAGCCCCTCAGAGGCTACCTGCTGACGTACGTCATCGCCGTCTGCTTCATTCTCATCGGTGAGGATCTCAACAGAATCTCTGACTCTTATAAACGAGGACAAAAAGTTATGAAAACTACAATAAAGAGATGGAAATACGTTGACATGCTGTTGTAGAAAAATACAGACCAGAGGCCAAAGGTTCAGGTTTCTGACTCCACGAACATCTGGATATTATATATTATATTGGTATGTGTCTGTCTTTCCACCAGCTGAGTTAAACACCATCGCTCCCATCATCTCCAACTTCTTCCTCTGCTCCTACGCTCTCATCAACTTCAGCTGCTTCCACGCTTCAGTCACCAACTCACCAGGTAGGAAACCCAGAGAGGAGGGAGGGATGAATGATTGATGGATGGTCATCACATAAAGGATGAAAACCCTTTACTGATAAAATAAAACAATCAATAAAACTAAATAGGGCCAAGAGAAAACAGAATTGTGTGTGTGTGTGTGTGTGTGTGTGTGTGTGTGTGTGTGTGTGTGTGTGTGTGTCTGCAGGTTGGCGTCCCTCCTTCAGGTTCTACAGTAAGTGGTTGTCGTTGCTTGGTGCCGTGTGCTGTGTGGTGATCATGTTCCTGTTGACCTGGTGGGCCGCCCTCATCGCCTTTGGCGTCGTCTTCCTCCTTCTGGGATACACACTCTACAAGAAGCCTGGTAAAACTCAGACACACACACACACACACACAGTCACACAACCCAAAGAGCTGTGCCCCCCCCTTCAGTGCAGACTTGTGACTCTGCTGCTCTGTGCTCAGCTGTGAACTGGGGCTCGTCGGTGCAGGCCAGCTCCTACAGCATCGCTCTGAATCAGTGTGTCGGCCTCAACCAGGTGGAGGACCACGTCAAGAACTACAGGTGAGAGAGGACGGACTGTTTCTGCTCTGATGCCTGTGTTGAATTAGACGTAGAAACAAATGTGTTGTGGTCATGGTGGACTCGGCAAAGAAGTTCAGAACTGACGGATTGTGAGATCTCTGATCGCTCATCCTACAACTTTGAACATAAATAAAACCAATTATCTTTTTAATAAACTAAAATCCAGGCGGCTGTGAAGTGAGAATTTTTTGTGTTTAAAGTGGATGATCATGGTCTTTGATATGTGTTTAACTTTAGTTCAAGTAAATAAATTAGCTCTGGGTTTGTTATGATAAGCATCGCATCATATATTAGTCAAATATAATAAAATAGACATACATGCAGAAGGGGAGCCCTTAATTGATAAAAATGATAAACTGTTCTAAAGCTTTGAGGCGGCGACAGCAAAGGTACGATGACCTTTACACCTCAGTCGAGACCAATTTCAGGGGTCAGGACATTTAACACTTTTTTAAAACAGTAAAAGAACTTAACCATGAAGGGCAGAAACACAACATATGACCAAGAGCAGCCTGATAACTGTAAAGATATAAAGTCCTTTGCAGAAGTTTCAGAGAAGACTTGAGATCAGAAGAGAGAAATCTGTGTAAACTTTCAACCTGTTTGCAGAACTTGTTGAACTGGTCCCCATCTTTCCGTCTCCTCTTCAGACCTCAGTGTTTGGTTCTGACCGGGCCTCCCTGCTCTCGTCCAGCTCTGGTGGATCTGGTCGGCTGTTTCACCAAGAGGCTCAGTCTCATGATGTGCGGCCACGTGGTCACCGTGAGTACAACAAGTTTTATTCATTTGTGTTAGGCCCCTCGAAAGAATAGGATTCATCTGGGAGACAAAGGAAATCAACGTTAATACCCTGGACAAAGTATCGTCCTCGCATTGTTCCTCATGATCATCTCTTAAGTGATCGTGTAGCTCAGAGCAGATTTGTATTTTTCAGGCTGGTCCTTCCCCAACAGCGACGCAGGAAGCCGTGAGTGAGCGTCACGTCACCTGGTTGAACCAGCGGAAGGTCAGGTCCTTCTACAGAGGAGTGGTGGCTGCAGAGCTGCGATCGGGGGTCAACATGCTGCTGCAGGTGAGGATTACAACCTGTAGGTGGACTGTATATCGCCTCATATTCACCCATCCACACACTCATCACACCATTCACACTCTGCTGAGGTCTTTAATCCAGGATTCCTCTGCTGAGGACGGTTGTGAAGTTGAACTCAACTTGACCAGACTCCTCTTTCTCCACCTCCTCATGTCGCTGTGTGTCCAACAGGGGGCAGGTCTGGGTCGTATCAAACCAAACGTTTTGCTGATGGGTTTTAAGAAAGACTGGCGCTGCGACTCGCCTCAGGCTGCACATCAATACATAGGAATACTGCAGTGAGTACAGAGGAGAGGAATACTTCACAAGCACAGTTCATAGAGTGGTTTGATTCGTGTTTATTTATTTTATATTGTCATTTTTACAGCTTTATCTCTTATGTGGCCATTGTCCTTTTTAGTCAACTGCCTAATCTGGTTAAGACGAAGGATCTATTAATAAAGTTTATCATTATTATTATTAATGTTATTATGTGTGTATGTGTGTGTGTGTGTGTGTTCCAGGGATGCGTTCGACCTACACTACGGTGTGTGCGTGCTGAGAGTGAAGGAGGGACTGGACGCCTCTCATCCATCTCAGTCTCACGGTGAGAGTCTTAATTCAAACCAGAGAGAGACAGTGAGTTAATTAATCTACAGCTAACAAAGAGCATGGTGGGAAGTGTAGTTCATAATCATTCATCACTGTCAGAATTATTGACTTCCTGTTAATTCCTGTTCTTTTCCCTCAGTGAATCCGGGTTTTGATGGAGGACCAGAGAGTATAAACACCGTCTGTGCTCCTGCCTGCGTTCAAACCAGCGTTACATGTCCATACATTCATCTTCACGTTATTTATTAGTGTTTTATATCACATATTATTCAAACTTCACTCAGAGATCCTTTGATTTAATGTCATTCAAATGTAAAAACAAGGTTCCCTGTGTTTGCAGCGTCCGTGTCCATCGATCCAGATCCTCAGCCGAGTTCAGTGTTCCAGATAAAACAAGGAAAGAAGACAATCGACATCTACTGGCTGTCTGACGATGGAGGTGTGATCATCCCTCCGTCCACCACCTTCTTCTTTTCTCCCGTCAACTATAGTATCTCGATCTTTACCTTGAATATTATGTATTATCTATTATCTAGGCCTCACGCTGCTGCTGCCCTACCTGCTGACTCGCAGGAAGCGCTGGGCCGGATGTAAGGTCCGAGTGTTTGTGGGAGGAGACACAGACAAGAAGGAGGAGCAGAAAGAGGAGTAAACACTTTACTTACCAACAAACATGAACTGATGAACAGCAGCAGGTTTAACTAGTGACATTTTCATGAGTTCATTATTGCATTGGGCCACTTGAGGGAAGCAGAAACTATAAAGCTATAGACGCAGCTCTGAAATTATTATCACCTGAAATTTATAATATATAGTTCAACCTACTTGTTCTTATATTCAGAACTTGTACAAACTTTAAGTCTTAAGCTACCAGCAGCCTGGAACTGGAACAGTGAAGGACTGAGGTTGATATTAATTTGTGTTATTAACTACACCTGTGCTTTCCTGCTTTTCCTGCTTTGAGTCAAAGTCAAATTCTTTGTGTGAAAATCTCTGTTTATACATCAGATCCACTTTGTTTCAGGGTGCTGGCGCTGATCGAGAAATTCCGTCTTGGTTTCCATGACGTCGAGGTGCTTCCTGACATCTACCAGCCTCCTCAGCCTGGGAAGTAAGGACGTCAAAGCGTTGTGCTTCTCTACTTTAACATTTCTACGGGGAGAAGCCTTCACCACGATGACTGACATGTTAAGATGTTTAATGCAGGTTTAGTTTTATCGGCCCTGTCATTAATAGATTCCCTTCATCAGATCTAGATTTAAAACATCTGTTATTTCAGTTACTTCAGATGCAGAACACTAAAATAATGTGGAATATGCAAAGAGGGAAGGGGGGGTTTGACATTTGCAGGAACATGTGTGTTTCCATGTTTTCTGCAGGGCTCAGGGTCTAAATGAAGTTCTAGTTTAAACTTTGTAAACCTCGATAAGTTCCTTAACCCGGCCTCCATGTTTGTCCCTCCAGTGTTGTTCAGTTTGAGGACTCAGTGAATCGATTCAGGCTGGATACGAATCCCAAGCAGGACTCTGACTCTGGGCCACAGCGGCAGCAGGAGGAGCCGTGGATGATCACTGAGCAGGACTTAGAGAGGAACAAGGCCAAGGTCTGACCCCCCCCCCCCACACACACACACATGGACACAGCACGTATAGAGTCAGTCTGAAGTTTCTCTTTTCTCCTCATCCCTCTGTTAAACTTCTCTTTTCAGTCTCTCCGTCAGATCCGTCTGAACGAGGTTCTGCAGGTTCACTCCAGAGAAGCTGCTCTCATCGTGATGTGAGTTCGGTCTTTCTTCTGTTCACGTCATGGCAGTGAAACCAGAGTAAAAGGAGGCGCCTTCGAATCACGTGACGTAATAACTGCTCCATGAGAGTGAATGACTCTCGACTCTTGGCTTGTTCATCAGTTTTTTCAGTAGAATAAAGTGAAGTGAAGGAAATGACTTTATTACTGGGCGTTTTCACACATGAGAGTCTGAAGCTTCACGTGTTTGTTCCACAGTTTAATTTTGGTTTCACATTGTAATTTAGGTACTAAAGAATTTTGTCTGACATACGTACGTCCTGTCGTCATCACCTACGTGGGCGGAGCCTACCTGTACTTGACTGTGATTGGTTTGTAGACGGCGTGTGACAGTGTCCTTACTTGAACACAGACAGTTTTCATTTAATGTCTCGACAGCACGATGCCCGTGGGGAGGAGAGGGGTGTGTCCCAGTACCTTGTTCCTGGCGTGGCTGGACGTCCTGTCACGTGACCTGAGGCCCCCGGTCCTGTTGGTCAGAGGAAACCAGGAGAACGTTCTCACCTTCTACTGCCAGTGAAATGTCTCCATAGCTGTGTCCCAGTTCAGGGTCAGGGGACACGTAGACTGCAAAGGCCAAACTGAAATGAGACTGAGAATGAGTCTGATTTCTGTAATCTAATCACCAGCTTGTCTCGCCCTTACTGCCGCCGCCTGGCGAAACAACGCCGTGACTCTTCAGCCCCTGAACCGGGACACAGCTCACGACTCCAGTGCACTTTCAATGAAGCAAATGATTAATCCTGACATTTTTTATCTTGTGTTGACTTTTCCTTGATGGCTGCTGATGATCATCTAATCCTGTTGTTAATGAATAATCATGTTGATGCCTTTTACTTCAAATTATTGATGATATACACGTTTTATAGATTCTACAAAAGTGAATCAGTCCTGGAGACATGTTGTGCCCGTTCCTTAAATGTATGGAACAAGTTAACAAAACAAAAGAATCAGTTATTTTATTAAATATGATTGTTGAAATGAACATGATTGTAATAATAAAAGACTTGGAGCGCTGTGGTGACTGAACAGTTACAGCACATTGTCCCTGGTTTGATTCTGGGGAACTTCAACGTTGTTCTCTCTCCTCGTGTGTGTGTGTGTGTGTGTGTGTGTGTGTGTGTGTGTGTGTGTGTGTGTGTGTGTGTGTGTGTGTGTGTGTGTGTGTGTGTGTGTGTGTGTGTGTGTGTGTGTGTGTGTGTGTGTGTGTGTGTGTGTGTGTTACACAATGAAACTGTGTGTATTCTCCCAACACAACTCCACATGGTGTTAATCAATTATCTGTGTGCTGGTTCCACATATTTAACATATAAATCTGTCCAGAGTTGTTGACTCATAATTCACAGTTTAATACATGTAGAATAATCATGTAGTTAAAACTATTTGTTGTGTATTTTTACATGTATATAAACACATACTTTAAATACATGCTGCAGTAAAGCAGGCCACATTGTGACGTGGCAGCCGCGCCTCAGACCCTGAATCCTTATCAGCATCACAGGTGTTAACATACCTTGACCTTTGACCTTTACAGCGAGTTTCATATTTGTTTTTCCAGTATGTTTATTCTGTATCAGACTAAACAGAAGTCACCTTGACCAGTTTGCTGCACCACAATATATCCTTACTAGGGTGTGTGTTTCTGACGACTATTATGAGACACTTTATATCACAGTGTTAAAAATATGAAATGTTGCTTTGACGAGTGTCTGACTTCTATCTTCCCCAGATTCAGACTCCTCCTGTTCCTCGTTCTTATTGAACATCTGCCAGGATCAGACCTTTTCTCACTGATTAAAACCAATTTCACACTTCACAACCTACAAACCAGTGAAATCTCTGCCAGATCTGAGCGAGAGATTATTCCACTCATGTCTCTCACAAGCAGAATATTCAGAGTCACCACTGATCTGTTGGATTCCTGCTTCACTGGACATTTGTCATTCCACAACAACCAGTCTGGCTTCCTTCTCAGCAGCATCTGGGAGGTTTGTTCTGCTTGAGAAGCTTTTTCAGAATAGAGGAAGAGTTTGCACGGAGTCGTCCGCCCCTGTGTGTACGTGTTCAGGTTTTAGGTTGTGTTGGAGCTAAATGTTTGAAATCACACAAAAAATATGAATAATATAACAAAAAATAATATAAATGATTTCAATCTCATTGTTTTGTTAAAAGTTAAAATCCTTTGACATCTTTTCTGGAACTGGATCATGTGACATGTGACATGTGACTGATGCAACTTCCGTGAATAAACAAAGCTGTCAGTAAAGAGTGAGACTCTCAGGTGGCACAGACAGGAGCTCTCACTCTGCTAGTTGTAGTTTCTTACCTTAAAAGGTTCAGTGTGAATGATTTGAGATGAAACGAAACTCAGAAATTTATTATAAAATAATCCTGGTGATGTTTGTGATGTAATGTGAAGTGATTGAAGTCTGCTGCTCGTTGGTGGTTCATCACTTTTAGTTGTTTTCACTATTTGCACGTGTTTCTTCTATTTGCTTGTGTTTCACATGTGCAGTGTTTCACTTGAGAATAAAAATCTGCTCTGTTTTCCTGAATTAACAAGATACATTTCTCGTTAATTCAAAAAAAGTGAATATAATGCACTTCTTTACTTCGGCCACCGTAGTTTATCATTTGATTTTGACACAAAATGGCAACTGAGTCTCGAAGTCCTCACAGCATCTTCTCTCCATAGACGATCTTTGGTGTTCAATAACTACTACGCATGCGCACACGAATACGTTTCCTGGCCGCGTGTCACGTGCGGTGTGAGCCAATCAGGAGCGGCCACCGTGTTTGGAAACAACAGCTGAGGACCCGTATGACGGAGAGAAGCGGACACACACACACACACACACACAGAATCTACACAACTTTCCACACAACTTTCCACACGCACGTCGTCTCCGTCGCGTCTCTTCTTCGGCCGCTTCTCTCTGTTTTCACGTTAGCATCGCATCGCCCAGCGCGAGACTTCCGCCTCAACATGGACGCGGAGGATTCCGGACCAGAGACGATCAGCGTCCTGATAAAGACCCCGAACCAGGTCCGGGAGGACCACATCCTGGAGGACGTGCAGCTGGACTGGACCGTGCGGGAGCTGAAGACGCGTCTGTCCGCCGTGTACGCCACCAGGCCGGTGAGCTAGCTGCCCCGCTAGCATGCTAACGTTAGCCAGTTGTTCACATCTGTCCGTGTGTGTGTGTGTGTGTGTGTGTGTGTGTGTGTGTGTGTGTGTGTGTGTGTGTGTGTGTGTGTGTGTGTGTGTGTGTGTGTGTGTGTGTGTGTGTGTGTGTGTGTGTGTGCTGTTTACATCATGTTGTCACAGATACAGTAAGTGGTGTGACAGTGTGTGTTTGTCTCTATTGTTGGATTCATGGTTAAAGTCATGAATTCAGACTCTGAACTTCTATTTAAATCCTCTTGTGTGTTTTTAAAAACCTCCTCTGAGGCTCTGACTTGAGTCTGAATGAAGAAACTATCAGTTTATCATCTATTGAATCAATAGCAACATAACAAATGTCCAGCAGATGTTTAACATAACAGCTGAACATAGTTTGATCACAGTGAAGAGTTGAACTGCTCGGAAAGAAAAGTTTAAAAATCACAATCTTCATTCAGTTTTCTCTTCCGTTGTCTGTTTTTATAACTATGTTCTGTTTGTTGTGTAGTGACTGTGATATATGTGGAAACCCCCTCGAGAACAAGATGGTTTATCTCAAAAAGTTTCATTAAACTACACATTTGAACTCCAGGTATTGTAATAACTGAGGATATCAACTTATAAGAAACATTGAGATAATGTTTGCCTATTAGAACAATCCACATTTTTACCAAACGTGGTATTATAACAACGACAATAATACTAAAAGTTATTTGAACAAGTTGCTTTAGAAGAAGGCGTCTTCACTGGGTGTGTTCCGATGGGACCCGGCTCCAGACGACACCTTGTGATTCACCAGCTTCTTAAAGTAAAGTTAATGATCAGTGATCGAGTGTCGCTTCATGTGAAACGTGGCCATGTGCTTCTACTGGGACGAGTCAGCACTTCTAAAATCAACAGGATATTCTGCAGCATCGAGATCAAAGACACAAAGACACACGTTTCTTAATGAGTAAGTTAATACATCAAAAAAGCAAAGCAGGTGTTTAATATTAGAACTCGGTTAAGTCTCTTTCTCACTTGATCTTCATCTAATTCAGTTTGAATTGATACTGGTTGAAGTTAACAACCTTCTGTTGTGTGTAGAGCAGCGGAACAGCGACACGTAGTCAGTCACGGCCAGAGAGCAAACGTTATTATATACGTCACATTTATATATTATTCTTTAATAATTCTTTCATAAACTTCTTTTCTGCACTTTGTCACTTTCTTGAATCTGTCTTATGTGAATAACTTGTTTAGCTACTTTACTTTTAACGTATTTGCATCGACAGCTGCTCTGAAACCAGCTTCGGTTTAAGACTTTTGTCATGAAACTCCACTTCCCTGTCTCTTCCCTGAGTTCTCCACTCGGCAGCAGAGTTGGTCAAACTGTCGCTGGGAAAACGTTCTCAAGGCCGTTGAAACATGACCCAAGTCAAACAGCTGACCCTGTGTCTGTCTGCTTCCCTCCAGGCGGTGACCGACCAGAGGCTGATCTACTCTGGTAAACTGCTCCCAGACCATCTACACATCAGAGACATCTTCAGACAGGTTGGTGCCAGACTGGGTTTATCTTAAAAGGTTTTACAGGTTTTACAGGTTTTACCAGAACAAACTGCAAAAATAGTTTTTTTCAGGATTAAAGAAAAACCTTTGCTGTAAAGCTCCATTTGATAAATGAAGTGGGTAAATAATAAAGACATCAACAGTAATAACAATAGGACAAAGTAGACTGTGGTTAGCTTTAACTGGGTTTATCTCATAAACTGGGAATTGAGAGGATGTGCTTTCACGTACTGGCAGCAAACTGTATCTGGGCTCATCCCTCCAGCCTGTGGCGCATAACAAACGATCACAGAGGATGTGTGAGTCTTGTTGTGTTTCATCAAAGCAGCGCGGTGTAAGATTTCACGTGTGGTTTTTTTTTGTGTGTGTGGTTCCCAGTAGAGGTTCATGTTGCTGGAGATGAGGATGATTTTCATTCTGTCAGACGAGTCCAGATCCATAAAGAGGATCAGTCTGTGGTTCTGTGGCCCATGATGTGTAAAACAGTCTGTAGAGGGAGAACTGTCAGAAAACTGAGACCAGACTCACATTCAAACTATTTGATCGGATTGAGGAGTCGTCCACCGATTTAAGATAAATGACCAAAGACATTTGTTTCTCAGTCTGATCTGTAATCTGTCATTGTGAGAATGAAGGACACACAATCCATTTTTCTGCTGTATTCTCACATGGACTCACTCAGACATTCTCTGGATTTTTCACTTAGCGGCTGCAGGCAAAGTTCCTGAAAATGTCCAGAGCAACTGACTCTGAAATCGTCTAATGAGACATGTATCACTTCTCTCTCAGACGGACTCCACTCCAGCTCTGCACCTTGTGTGTGCTTTCAGGAATCCACCTCAGGAACCACTGGGACCTAAGGTGAGAACTGATCTTTACTCATATTACACTTTCTTCATAAAGTCCTTTTTGTCCTTGAAAATGTCTCAAATTTTGAGAAAAGACGAGATATTGTGGATTGAGGCAAGAAGTCAGTGTCAAGCACAACAGAGCAGCCTTCAAACCAAGGTGCCTGTTTGTTGGGGGGATAACTGCAACTGGCTGAGTAGAAAATCTGATGTGTTTCTATTAACTGGAGCTGATTTAATGTTGCTGGTGTTGGTCAGATTAAAGTCAACTCTCTTCCTTCAGAGCTCCTTTAGAAAAGACGAGTGTATGAAAGCGATGTTCCCGGCTGCAGGTTTGGTTGAGAGACTCACAGCTGCACCTCATTTCCATCGGAGCGTGGAGGGGAAATGTGTTTCACTTCAGCTGTCGTCCTTCAGATCTGAGCTGAAGCTTCAAGATCAAAAGTGCAGCTAAAGATAAACTCACTTTAGTTTCACTCCACTTTCGAGTGTTCTGCTCGAGCTCGCTCTGCAAAGCCTCCAGGTGGCTGTACACGCTGAGGCGTAAACAACACAACTGCACACGTCACACATTCATTTGACAGACGAGTTCAAACTCCTCTTTTTCCTGACAGAGCACGGAGACAGAACAGGCCCCCCCCTCCAGCCCAGGACGTGCAGCAGCTTCATCGAGCCCCAGCAGCTCCTCCACAGGCCAGACTCCGAGCTCAGCCGAGCTGAGGCAGAGGAGACCGACTACAGCTGCTGCCGCTCCGGCGTCTCCACCGGGGAGTCCAGCATGGCCGCCTGCTGCAATGTACGCAAAGGAAGAACTTCTTTATCTGTCTCAAGTGTTTTTACAGCTTCAGGACGAGAGCAGAGGTCAGGATACGAGTTCAGGGCATTGACAGAAATCACCTGTCACCTAGAGAAGGAGATTAACTGGAAGTCACCGATACGAAGATGTGTCAGTGCTCAGATCTTCAGATTTGATTACAAGCAAACTTATACAAAACAGTTCACATGTCGTCAGCGTTGTTATCATTTCTACTGACTGTTACATCTCAGAATCATCTGTCAAATTTAACTCAAGTCAGGTCAGATTTCTATTTATTTTTAACAGCACATTGTTCATTTTACAAGTTTATTGCTCCTACGCAGATTTTTAAATTGCTTACACTTCATATTTCAGTAAAAGCCTCAACAGATATTATAATCTCTCTCTCTCTGATGTTTCCGCTGCAGGCCGGGAGCGCCACAAATGACCCAGCCGACGTTCCCCACCTACTCCCTGTACAGCCCCCAGCAGCTGCTGTGGCTCCAGCACGTCTACGCTCGGCAGTACTACATGCAGTAGTGAGTTTTTATTCATTTCAGTTCCTTCTGTCTTACAGTCGCTCATTGGGTTCTGTCACATGACTCCGTTTGTCTCCTTTTCCACCAACAGCCACGCAGCGTTGGTGGCGGCGGGCTCCGCCCCCTCTCCCCCGGCTTCAGTCACTGGCCAGTTCCCTCCAGTCCCTGCCCACCAAGTACCTGTTCCCGCCCCCTTAGCCAATCAGAACCCCATCGACAACCTGCCGGCAAATCAGAACGCGGCACAGGACGGCGCTTTCATCAACCCGGGGGAGGCCAACCAGAACATGCGGATGAACGCACAGGGCGGGGCTGTGATGGAGGACGAGGACGCCATAGAACGTGACTGGCTGGACTGGCTGTACTCGGCAGCGAGGTTCTGCGTCCTGCTCATGATCGTGTACTTCAACTCCAACCTGAGCCGCTTTCTGATGGTGGCGAGCACGCTCCTCCTCATGTACCTGTAAGTACAGTCCGCCCACAGGTTTAACCACCGTGAACCAATACATGACGGCCACGTGCACAACGGGGGGGTAGGGCCAAGTGTTAGGGAGGGAAGTGGGACGGGGCCTTAAGATCCAACTGTCAAACCTGCACTGCTGCTGGTTCTGAGATTTGTTTAATGCTCTAAACCTTGGAATAGAAACGGTTTTCTATCTACTAAGCTTCTACTGAGATATCATTTATTAGCACATCGTCAATAGTTCTAAAATTGTGTTGCAAATTTAAAGAACACAAAATTGTGACATGCTTGTTCTTTAAAGTTTGGTAAATGAGACGGATCCCTCACACGTGTCTCTCTCCACATTAATCATTTAAAGGAAAGCAAAGGTCCTAAAGGAGACCGGGGAGTTTGAGTCCACCACAGCTCATCTGCATGCGATCGTAAAAACAACACTACACTAGAAAGAGGAGAGTGATAAGAGGAGAGTGTTCCTTGGCGTCACTCAATGGACAAAGTAGCCGATGAGTCGACCGAGCCTTTTAAAACCTGTTAGACCAGAGCTGCACATTAGAGCAAACACTGCAGGTGCATTGTGGACACATCACCTGTCACAGTTTATCAAAGGAGGCTGTTAAACTGTAGCGGGGTTTAAGTTGTGGATGCTTCACTTATATTTAGTATTTAGAAAGAAGGAACAGACAAAACCACAGACAACACAATCTGATCATGAGAGAAAACACAGGTTTACAAATGAAAACAAGACGCTGGGAGTTTCCACCAAGGACGTTGAACCAGAGTTAAATATAAAGCTGATTTGCATCTGCGGTCCCTCGGCAGGAAGACACAGAAAACAATACAACAATAGACAGAACGCAACTGACTCATTTTACAAACAGTAAAATAATAACCACATATTAAAACATTGTAAAAAAATATATGTGACATCTATGAAAACGTTTCCAATGATCACATGACAGATTTGTCTTGAGCCGTGCTTTAAGTGTTGTTTTAAAAATACTGAAGTTTGTGTAGAGTCTGGAACGGGGGGGGGGAACTGAGCTCCATTTAGTTTCAACCTAATGGTTCGACGATGGGGCCTCCTCGTTCTTCTTTATTAAGAATGTTCACATATTGTTGGTAGACGGTGTTTAATGGTTTTTCACCTGTCTGGACCAGTCTGTGGTCTGGACCCAGCTCGTTGCACAGTGAGATCAGTGCAAGAACTGATTCTGTGCTTTTCTGCTTCAGTTGAAACAATAAGTATTTTCTTCCTTCTGAATATTCAGCTTTGAGGCGCCTTTTTAATTATTAGCGACTGGAAATATAAAAATCAAACAGTCTGTTCTCTTTACTGGTGAATAAAAGCTGCTCGGTCTGGTTCAGGTTTCAGGCTGAAGTCAGTTAAAGTGTCTGTGTGAGTCCATCACAGATCCTGAAAGTAGTTTGTTCAACCGTCGTCACAGCTGCTTTGTTTGATGAAACCTCTGCTAAAGGTGGATGTGGTTACTCACTTCCTTTTAACTCCAGTTTCTTTATCAAAGTACAGTTTGTTCAGAGCTGCCACAGATTCAGAGTCTGTGTATTTTATTGTTTGTTTTCAAACAGGAAGTGTGGACTTCCCTGTGGAATCTAGAGAATGTTCCGCAGTTGCAGTTATGTGTGATGTGTAAACTTTCCAGGACGGACAGAAACTGAAACTCTTCTGGTTTTAAAGGTTCAAATGATTGACAACAGCATTTTAAATGATTCATCACAGAGGTCCCCCTGCTGGGAGTCCGACTGTGGACGTTACGCTCACATTATCTGTATTTAACCACCAGAGAACCTCATTCACTTAATTTCTTTTGTGTCTTTCTCGTCCACAGGCACACTGCAGGTTTGTTTCCCTTCAGACGACCACAGGTTCAAGAGCCCAACCCCCTGCAGCCCCCTGAGGTCCAGCACAACCAGCAGAACGAGGACAGGATCCCAAACCCCAATCCAGTAAGAAACTCAGATGATCAGATTATTACTTCTAATCCGCTTGTTAAACTCCTCGTCCTCGTATCTGAGTGGTTCAAGGCCTCTGCTTTGTTTGGGTGTCGTCTCTTCATCCATGTAATCACACACGTTCCCTTTAAATGCAGCAGATTACCACTGAGGCAGAGGAAACTAAATAAACAGCCACAGTCACTGATTGTTTTGGTGATAACGTGTCGTCCTGTGTCTTCAGGCGGTCGAACCGGCTGACGAACAAAGGGAGGAACCGGTGGCTGCAGCAGAAGGACCCGATGGACCAGGACCAATGGCGGCCGTGTTAGTTCCTCCGCACCGGGTGTCAGTCATATGGACGGCCTGGGTTTTCTTCAAAACCTTCTTCTCCTCCCTCGTACCCGAGGCTCCTCAGGGCGCGGCCAACTGACCGCCACCGAGCCGGAAAGACTGTTTATCTTGTGATTGGGAGACCGGGACCTGTGGAGACGTTTCTGAGACATTCAGGTGGAAGGATGAGGTCAAAGAAGAGCTGATGCAGAAAGAAACCCAACAGGGACGGAGACCTGCCAACCGAATCTTGGACGGAAGCTGAGAGTTAAACACCAGCAAAAGAAGAAGTGGTGCCAGGATCTTCCCAAAACTGTGGAAACAAAGAAAATCACCAGAGTAGAAACATCAGGCATCATCTGAGTAGTAATAAATCGTTCAGCTGGATCCCTGCTCTCCGTCTGCCCAAACATCAAGGCCTCGTAAATTCAGTTTAGATACCGGGGTGGACCAGTAGGTGGCAGCTGAGGCTAAAATATAAACCTCCTGTACTGTTGGACTAAATCATTCTTCCTGTGAGGACGTCTGTGAACGGGGACTCCTCCGGTTCCTTGGAATCTGAAATCAGTTTCCCTGATTTCAGATTTTTCTGCTCGGAGCCTGTGTTTGATTAAAGCTGTAAAAGTAAAAAAAAATTATGTTTTTCACTTTCAGACAATTTCAGCCTGTGGAAGTAAAAAGAGGCCAAAACTATTATGGACTGAATTCATACATTTAAAGTTTCAGTCAGAAATTTAAAGATTCAATTCAGTTTATCTTTTATCGTTATCTTTTATATATTTTGAATTCACACAGATGTTAAATATAGAAAAGTACAAATTTGAAACTACAAAAAACACAAACTTTCTTTGCTTCCAGCCACTGAAGCTCAAGTTGAACAACCTCCACTCAAACAGCAGCAGAACAAAACAAACCTCATGAACAAAGGTTTATGAAACATTTTTATCCTGATTCATGAAACCAAAAACTTCATTTTCTTTTAACAGTTTTATTTTGGGAGTTTTTCCATTTCCTAGTTTGACCAAATTCAAATTTCTGCCAAATCATTGGGAGCAATGTAAAATAGTGATGTTGGAGGAGTTATTGTAAAGTCTTGTAAATATTTGTACTCAAAGCACTTTACAACACGTATGTTATGCAAGCGTCTTTACTTTTATGATTAATCTTTCTTCACGTGAGGATCTCTAATATAAATGTGATGCCTACGGGAACTTTCTGCTGCTGAGAAAGTCTGAAATCAAATCAGTTTAAAGTAGAGATTTGTGCTATTTAAGTCACAGTAAATATCACAGTAGAACAAAAATTGAATTTATTTCAACTGCAGCCATTGTGCCTCCTTGTTAATATTTAGTTGTCGTTCATTTATTCAACATTCCACGTCATGAACTGAAAGCAGAGCTGTGAAGCTTCCCCACGTCACCGCGGCCTTTCACCGGCTTTAAGACTTTTTCACTGAGAAATGTCTCGGAACATATATCCTTAGCTGTCAATCGTTATGTTTCACCGTGTTTTTATATCATCAAATCACTAATTTAAAAACTGAACTTAACAGAAACGCGGACACTTGAACACGTAGGTGTCCCGTCCACTAACACGGAGGAGGCTGGGTTCATATACCCGAGCTTTGGGTTCACTTTGGGGAGTTGTCATGTCGTCTATTTTTGTCTATGCATGGCGGTTACAGGTCTTTACTCAAAACCTTAAAATTGTGATTTCATGCCTTTGTGTGACTTCAGTTTTAATCTGTCTGTTTCCCATTTATTCATATTTATGGTTTTTGACGATAATAAAGTGGGTTTTACTTTCTTTTTAACAACTTCACTACAAAGATGGTGGATGATCCTGTGTGGCTGTAAAGTCATTGACCTGAATCTGGAGTTTTAATGTTAAAACTCGACGATTTTCTCTTTTATTTGACGCTGTGATGTTTTCTTATGGATGGAAGCTGCAGAATGTGGAACACTTGGCAATAATGGATGCAATAAATGTTCTTGACTCCTCCCCCGTGCCGGTTTGTTTCAGTCTGGCTCCACGAGGACAACGTTCCTACACATGTCAGTGCAGAGGTTGTTGACCCGGTGTTTAAATGCAGGGACTCTGAAGGTGGCGTCACCCGGGGACACACTAATGTTACGACCTTGAATACACTCGGCTGACCTCACTACGAACACACGTTTGTTACAGCACATCCAGTCGACCTGTGTGAGGTTTATCTTTTTGTCTCCAGCTGATTCTGCTCCTCTGCCAGAGCAACGTGAAACGACTCCTCAGCTGCTAAATGTTCCTTTGTCAGTGGGAGGTTTGGTACCGAGTGGTTCTACTGGGTTTATCTGGGGTTGAGAACCAAGACGAGCTGAAGGGGCAACAATCATCTTCTAGTTCTGAATGACGAGGCGGTTTCAGTAACTTTAAGTAATTACTTCAGGGAGGTTTTTAAAAGTCTGTGATTGCAAAGAACCGTGACCACGTTCTTGAATTTCCCTTCAGACCCACTGATACATTTCCCCAGAGGTGAGAGTGCGACTGATGAACTGGGTTAATGGTGTTGTGTTGCTTCACAGACTCTGTGGGCGTCGGCTGCAGCTCCTCTTCCCCCTCCTCCTCTTCCTCCTCCTCCTCTTCCTCCTTCTCTTGTCGCAGAGCTTATAGAAACATCCCTCTGGCTTTTTGTCGAGGGGATCTGGGCGATGTTAACTTCTACAAAATCCCTGCAGCAGGATATTACAGACACATGCATGAACCCAGCATCGCCCCCCTGACCCGGCTCCAGGCCTGCAGGTTCAGAGCTGTAACAAACCAGGAGACACCAGCATGTTGTTGCAAAAACAGTGACTAGAACTCACTGGTCTGTGTCGTTGAGTTTGAGAACAAACCAGAGTCTCTCTGCTGGGACACTCACCTCTGAGCGACTCACCACCAGAGAGAGTTCATGTTGCACCGAGCCTCCGGATCCAGTTCCACTCGTTCAAAGAGCCTTTGTCCAGAGGAAGTTGGACCTGAAACATTCAGTGTTTCTCTTTGTGTAAAGGCTCATTGGTAGAGGATCTATATTCTGGTTGTTAGAACTGTTTTCATAAAACCTGCTGTGTAAGAAATCCACCTCATTTATTTCAACACACAGAGAATCTGAACAAGATAATTGTGATTTTCACCAAACGTAGTGTGAATATCAATCAGGAGTTCATCTCCATGTGAGCTGAAGCTGATCGGTGAAAGGTCAAGATCAAGGTCAGATATCTCAGCCAATAAGAGAAGATTTCTTTGGCACAAATGTTCACCTGGACTCACGGATTAACTGATAGGGTTTAAGGGGTCAAAGGTTAAAGGTGAAGGCCACAGTGACCTCACATAACAGGTTTCTGGCCTCTTGCGTTGATGGAATTTCTTCATATTTTGACCAGTTGTAACTTGGACTCAAAGATGAACTGATCAGATTTCAGTGGTCAAAGGTCAAAGGTCAGCGTGACCTCATGATTCTGGAGGAGACACACAACCGTTCTAGTTTTTATTATTTACCGATTGGAATTCATTCAGTTTCTGTTTTGACATCAAAGGTCTGTTCTCATGAGATAATCTGTTTGATAGTTTTAGAGTTTGTTTACAGATTATTTTCGCACTTTCCTGACTGAAACTTGCCCTTTGACCAGTTTACGTCAGTGTTTGTCCTTCCATCAACTTTGAATCACACAAGTTGTCCGTCTCTGATTGGACGAAGGACGAGGTTTCTCACTACAAAGCTGCCGTACAGAGATCCCTCCCCGACACTGGAGGGATCTCTAAAAAACAAGGTCAGTAGACTGAAGTTTTCTCTCGGCAACAATCAACGCTCGCGGGATCTTAAAGGGACCAAAAACCAGAATTTAGATAAGATACAGACTCAGAAGTCGACTGAGTCCGTTGCATCAGAAGAAAAACTAACAGAACTGAAAAGACCACAGGGTTAAAGGTCTCAACAAATTCAAAGGACAGTTGAAAATATCCATGTGGACAATGACTCGTGATGTTTTCCCACGGCTGCTGCTGATCCTGTCTGTGTTTGGGACGTCCCGCGGCTGCCTCCAGGACCCGGCTGCTGCCCACAGAGTGACCGGAGTTGTGTGCCGCCTCACCCACCCTGCTGCTGTCGTGTGTGAGTGGGATCTGGACCCAGTTTTGATATTTATACGCAAGAACTAGTGCAAACTCATCCGCTCGATCCATGTAATCAATCGTCCTTCTGTTTAATAACCTGCAAAATATCCTCGCAAGCCAGTTCCCACATTACCTGATGTTCGTTTCCTCCTCAAAACTGTCAAAACTTACAGTTCTTCCAACTCTCGGAGAATCCATGTAGAGTTCAAACCTCCACCGAGGCCCAACTGTCATATTAAATCCCATCAAGCTGCACCAACACACACTCACAGATACCAGGCCCCTAAATATGTCTGATTTTATCATCAAGATCCATGAATTACTATCTGGAAAAACTGTGAAATGTTTGGCAAGAAAATCCCTGGATCCGAGCCCCTGATTCATTTCATTTCAGTTTTATTCGTGTAAATCCATCCGGTAGTTTTTGTGTAATCTTGCTCACAAATAAACCAACAAACATAACATAACATAACCTCCTTGCTGATGATAGACATCAGGGCCACGTCTCTTTAATTAAACCAGGTTTCATCAATATTTACAAGATATTTGATTCTGTTGCATTCACACAACATAAAAACATTGAGGGCAAATAAGGACATCTGCAGGCGCTGAGGTATTTGAGTTGTGTCATAGTGTGAGGGCAGGTGTGTTTGTGTTGTGTTGTGTTGTGTGTGTGGGGGGGTGTGTGTGTTTGTGTTGTGTTGTGTTGTGTGTGTGGGTGTGTGTGTGTGTGTTTTGGAGCAATATGATCAAAGTCTGTGTGTTTGGGGCGACTCAGTCCGGATGTGTAGAGGCGGTGGTTTATGTGTATTTGGGTAATGATCAGCTTTGTGCTTCTCTTTTGATGGAGCAGGACTCGAGCCTCAGAGAGCAGCCTGTTGATTCTCCTTATTCAGAACAAGATGCTGCTGCAGGTGGATTTGATCAGCCGGTTATTTCATACTGCAGCTGTTTGCTAAGAGGGTCGTGGCAATCCACGATGCCAGAAAGGAACCTTTCACTTGTCAACATTATTTATTTCTTTTAACGGAGCAAAACATAAATTCAAAACCTCTCACTGGCCGTTGAGCAGTTTCCGCCGGCTCCTCTGCACCTCAGTTATTTTCAGTCTCTCCTCCTGTGTCTCCATCTCCTCCTCCTCCTCCTCCTCCTCCTCCTCCCTGTGGAAGCTCAGCTGCTCCCCTTTGAATCCAGGGACAGTTGATTGTCCAGCTAGTCTCAGCGGTGCCAGTCACCACTCCCTGCTTCTCCTTCTCTGAGCCCCGTTTGGTTTGGAGCAGATTCCCTGGATCTGCAGGATGACTTTTATTTTTATTTATTTCTGTAATGTTGCAAGAAAGTACATTTTTTGCATTTTCCAATAATGATGAATAAAATCAGGAATATTTAAGGGACTGATATCTATGAAAGTGAGTAATCTGGTGCAGCTTGATGTGAGAATCAGCATAGATTTAATTTTAGGGACAGATACAGTGAATCTATAAATCTTAACTCAACTAATATAAGAAGCTAAACGGGATGAGTATCATTGCTGATGCTCTTAATAATTAAATAATATTTACATAACAGGGCAGCTGTAAAATGAAAAACAACTAAAATACCTGATATTTACTGTCACGTATGATGAATGCTGATTTCAGTCCAGTCACTAGATGGCAGTATAGTTCTGTGGTAGGTGTTGGCTCAGACTTTCCAATAGAAACATTGAGAATTGCATCAAATTACCTGAACGTATGAAGAACAATGAACTGAATAAATGATCTTGAAGGTGGAGACTCATTGTTCCAGATGTAAAAAGGGGGGGGGGGGGGGGGGAAGGCTGCTCTAGTGCTGGAATGTGAAGTTTACGAGTCTGTGAGGAGATTTCTGAGGAGGGAGGAGGAATGCAGAGTTTCCAGTGAGAGGAAAGAGGATTCACACCTTGGTGATAAAAGACGTTTCATGTTTCCAGAGGAGAAACAGTCGCTGGGGAGCCTCCGGCCTGTGGAGAGGTTGCTTGTGTCCAGTTTGAATCCACCTGTCGTAAATCTCTCTGACCTGATGAAAGCTGCTGTGTTCCGGAGGAAAAGGGTTTGTTTCTGCTCTCAGCCTCAAATGAACCGAGGAGACAAGGTGTCTGTGGATCTGCAGTAAAACATTACTTCACAATCTGAAGTTAAAGCAACACTGTGCAACTTCTCCACCTTAAAGCAGCAGCTTGATTAAAGTGAGTCTGATGCTTCAGAGTCTGTAGATCCGTTAAAAAGACTCAGAAGTTATTAAAAAACCAGAGTTTATCTCCAATATTCAGCAGGAAAACTGTTAAAACATTAAACAGCAGCAGCTCTTCTGGGTCAGGAAGCAGAGGATCATGGGTATTTGTTTTTTCTCTACATGAAAACCACGTCATCGCTCGGGACACGGAGTCCAACAGAATGAATCACCACATCTGGCTGCAGGGGGCGATGTTGCTCCCTGACTGTCACATAGTGTTGCTTTAAAGTGTTAATGTTAATCTTTAACCCGGAGCAGTTTTCTATTTCAGGGGAATCACGTTGTTGTACTTGTCTAGGTTTTTGTCTGTCAATGAATAAACTGTGTGTGTGTGTGTGTGTGTGTGTGTGTGTGTGTGTGTGTGTGTGTGTGTGTGTGTGTGTGTGTGTGTGTGTGTGTGTGTGTGTGTGTGTGTGTGTGTGTGGTTTTGGCAGTGAATGAGAAAACCACGAAGGTGATCGAGGCGGCGTTCCAACACGCCAGCTACCCGAGTGTGAAGGGAGAGAAATCCATTCTCTTAGTTGGCAAAGTCAAATACGGCCTGGACAAGTGAGTGACACACAAACACTCACCTACACACACGTGCACAGACGGACACGCAACACGCAATGATGTCATGTTTTCCCCAGTTTGGAGATTCACAACCTGACGATTGGTCAAAGTGCGTTTGAGCTGCTTCCAGGTGAAGGCGTCGCCATAGAAATAAGCAACGTGTCCGCGACCTTCAGAGGAACCATCCAGTACGGATACGGCAGCTGGCTGTGAGTCAGAGTGAGACACAACACAACACCACACAACACTGGTGATCGGAAAGAGAAAAGCACAACACATATAAGACATACAACATGTACACAACTCAACACATTCATGAAGCAGGAGCTGATGGTTCCTTTGTCTCTTTCCTCCAGCATCAACGTTGCTCATTCAATCGACTTTGAGATTGAGTATCACATTGATCTCGGCATCAACCCCAAACTCTGTAAGTGTTCAAAGGTCCAATGTGTACGATTCTATTGGCAGAAAGTGAATATGAAATAATCCCAGTGATGTTTTCACTTGTGTGTTTCATCTAAATTGAACGAATTGTTTCTTTACCCTAGAATGAGCCCTTTATATACAAAAAACTTTATATTTAAATACTTTATATTTACAGCAGCGGGTCCTCTCTACTGAGGCCGCCATGTTTTTTACAGCAGCCCAGACTGGACAAACTAAACACCTTTTGAGTAACGTGCAACTTCACCACTAGATGTCACTACATTCTACACACTGCACCTTTAACTCATTTATGATGTGAACATAGAGGAATTGAGTTGTTGATAGAAACAGTGTTAGATTGTTTTCCCCGCACTTCATATCTAGGAGTAGTAGGAAGCTGTATTGTTAGATACCAGGTATGTTTCATGTCATCGTGTGTGTCTCCGTCAGACTGTGGTGAAGGGAAGGTGGCAGCAGACACGTCCGACTGTTACCTGAACTTCCACAAGTTCCACCTTCATCTGCAGGGCGACAGAGAGTAAGTCAATGAATCCAACCTGCTGGATTCTCTGTGTTTCACTGTGTGTGTGGCGATGTGACTGTGAATCTGTTGCTGTTCAGACCGAACTGGCTGAAGAGGCTCTTCACTGACTTCATCACCTTCACCGTCAAGCTGGTCATCAAGGGTCAGGTGAGGAGGTCCGGTGGTCAGAGTTCATGTTGAACCACAAACAGAGAGTTCATGTGGTTTGAGTCGAGAGAAACGATGACACAGCAACAACAACGAGTCTCTTCTTCCACTGCAGATTTGCAAGGAGATCAACAAGGTGGCAAATATTCTGGCGGACTTCATACAGAGCAAAGCAGGTGAGCGAGCTCGCACTCAGAAGATCAACGTTTTGTGCATCACATCAACAGATAGAAGTAGAAAACATGTGTGTGTCTGTGCATGTGTGTGTTTCCAGAGCAGTTCCTCAGTGATGGAAACATCAGTTCGGACATCGGTGTGACTGCTGCTCCTGTCATCACTGCAAACTACATAGAGTCGTACCACAAGGTCAGTAAAACACAATCACATCGTCCATCACCGATCCCCTGGCTTCCTGAGAAGAGGTGGAAGTGGTCACTCGTGTTTTCGAACCTTTCAGGGTTGGACCAAGTACAACAGCAGCACGGCTGTCATCAGTGACTCCGGGTTCCACCCGACTCAGCTCCCTGAACACAGGATGCTTTACTTCTGGGTCTCAGGTCAGAATCGCATCATTGCATTTCCTTGTGAACGTTGCAGTTGCAGGTACAAGGAAGAAAACAGGACAAATAAAAAATGCAATCTGTGTTGTACAAGTTCAAATACTTCTACATCTTGTATATGATATAATCCATAATGTATTTGATTCACATTGGTTTGTCTGGAGGTTGTTGTTGTTCTCAATAGTGTTTGGAAGCTATTTGGTATTTTTTAAGATTATACGTTGGATGATTATGAACAAACTGGATTATCGAAACCAAAAATTGACAATATCCTCCATCTTGTCTCAGAACATTAATCACAGACACAAAATGGCTGCCAAAACTTTTAAATATATGAGTGAAAAGTTTTTTTAAAAGTAAATTGTGGTTGGAGGTGTATTGTGCATGAAAAGCTTCATATTGTGATTTAACCTCAGACCAGGTCTTTAACCCCTTGATCACGGCCGCACACAAAGACGGACGCTTCCAGCTCAACATCTCTGGAGCAGAACTCACTGTGAGAACATGGACGAGCATCGAACTACTCTTCTGACTCATCTTTTGTTCGGTCTGACTTCGTGATGATTGTGATTTCAGGAACTGTTCAAGTCAAATCTCTCCAGTGCGACGCCTGAATTCTTCAGAAAGGTAGGAACACTTTGTCGTCCCTGGGAATTCACAAACGTAAACCCTCTTGTCAGGCGAGAGAGAAAAAGGTTTGTGTGTGTTTGTGTGTTTGTGTGTTCAGTGTTTGTTAGAATCCGGATCTCCAGAGCTCAGCGTGTGGAGCTCGTCTGTTCCCTTCCTCAACACCTCCACCCTGGGTACGACGGTGTGGGCGGAGGCCTCTGGGCAGCTCAGCTGTGGGAGTCAGACGCCGGCGCTCTCCTTTCAAACGGTATTTTATCTGTTAGGAGTTAGAGTTCAAATCTGATGGGTGGACAGCTGCACTGTTTTTATCCATTTCCCCTCAAACAAACTCCTCCTGGCGTCTGTGCTGCAGCGACGCAGGTAGAACTGACAGGAGATGTAGAAATACTGAAGAGTAGCTCAGGTAACTTGAATAAAACTGACAATAAGTACTTGAATTAGCTAAAAGGGACAAATACTTGTTTCCCGTGCAGAATGTGGTCGTAGACGTCTCAGCTTCCTACGCTGACAAGAAACTCTCCCTGCAGGGGAAACCTACAGAGTAAGAACCTTCATGGGGATTTGTACACAACAAGGTGTCAGTGGTTTCTGAACAGTTGTTGGCAGAGCATCACTGGAAATGTAGGTTTCTATTATTTATTAATATACCAGGTGCATGACGGTGATTCTCGATTCTCCTTCCTCTCTAGGATCTTTGTGATCCGAACTGATCCGCCATCACTAAATCAACCGGTGAGACTTTTATTCATTTGATTCTCACTTCTTACTGTGGAAAGTTAAATTATTCTTCACTGGAGGATTTTTAAAAATGTGTCTTTGAGACGACAAAAACAACACAAAGTCAAATTCCACCTGCAACAACACGACTAGAGCCACAGAACCTGGAGGAGAAATCAAAGAAAATGCCAAAGTCTGTATTCTGAAGCCTCCTGGCTGAAATGATGCTGATTGTGAAAACACAGAAACAAGAGTAAATGTTTAAAGATGCGTTCCTTCACCTCTCGTCTGTTTCCAGCTGGAAGATGAGTTCATCAGAGAAGCTGTGGAGAAGGTTGGACTCCCCAAAGTGTTGTCTGGTGAGAGACGGACAAACTCAGCATCTTAACGTTACTGAATCAACACATGGACATAACTACAACCACTTGTTAAAACAAGCAGGACAAATCTCAAGGTTTTGATTCAACGGGCAAATTTAACTTCACTTTACAACATTTACCATTTCACAGATCAGCCGGATTTGCAGGATTGATATAAAACAAATGGTTTCATGCAGCAGATTTCACATGAACATCATCTTCTCCTCAAGTGTTGGAACAGTTTAATGTGTCGAGCTTCATGTTGCATTCAAGTTTATTACATTTCCAGTTCTTGAGGTTGAAGTAACCAGACTGTTGGACAAACAGGGAACCAACCAATTCGACATCATTAACCCTGAAGTTCTTCCTCAGGACGTGAGTCTCCCCCTCCTCCTCCTCCTCCTCCTCCTCCTCCTCTTCTTCGTTTGTCTCGTTCCTCGTCTCATCCACAGACACGTTGCTCCTCTTTCCTCTGCAGGGCTTTGTGGTGATTCAGATGGACTTTGGTTTCCCTCATCACCTGCTGGTTGAATTCCTCAAGAAGACACTCCAGTGACTCAGCAGCACTTTGGACCGGACGTGATGACTTGACAGAAAATGTCCCGTTTCGCTGTGATTCTCAGAATGTTTCTTTTATCCTTTTCTTTACATTTTCTTAACTTGTTTTCTGGTTTTTCTTTGTCCTCTTCGTGAATCACTTTGTAACCGCTGTTTTTAAATGTGCTGTATAAATAAAGTTATTATTATCATTATGTGACATTACTGCACTTCAGATGTGAGGGAGACAACAAACGTTTCCACTGGTGACATTTGAAAAGGAAAATGTGTAAATGAATGAAATCATTAATTTGGTTTATTTGGTGTGTGTTGGTTTGAGCTGAGCAGTTTCATTAAAGATTGAAGGTGAAACCTGTCACAGAACAGAATATGTTGTATGAAGTGTGTATTTAACAAACCCTGACCCTCTGACATTTGGGCCTTGCTTCCCGTCGGCAGACCAATGATCAACAGAAGCTTGTAAAACTTTTCATCTCAGTTGACTCAGGACACCGAGGCACCAGCGACCTTTGTAAATTTCTAGAGGACATTGTCTCATCAGCGCCACCATGAGCTTGGGGACAGACTCACTTAGAGACCCCAGAACCTTTTGTCCCCTGTTCCCAGGACCACTGCAGGTTGTGGGGTCACCTCAGGGGGCAGAACGTAACTTCCAAATGTGTTGATGCTGTGATGGGATTCACTTGTTTAACATAAGAAAATATTTGCTCTGTATCCAGAACCGCATGAATTCAGTTGAAGCCACATGGCCACTGCAAAGTCTGAAGTGTCTTCAAGGAATGTTGAAACCACGACATTACACAAGGGGACGCCAGAGTCGAGCAAACTCCTTGTGCTGCTGATTCATGCTCGAGATCAGATCCGATCACTTAGAGCTGAAGTCAGATCCTCGGGGCTTTTTCTTTTCTAACCACTGGGTCATTATCGTGCCGCTGTCACTCAGCCAGGTGTCACGTTTACAACCAAGGTGATGGATGAGACAGAATGAGACGTTACAGTTAAACTCTGCAGATTCACAGCATGAACACACACTTTGATCAGATTAGTACAGTAAAGGTTGAAATGTTCATGTGCTGCTTTTATTTGGAGTATTTTGACCTCTGCTGTCTTAAAGAAAGACACAAGACACAGAAGAAGATCAAAAGGCTAAAAAGACTAA